>NW_024962272.1:12275167-12351266 GCF_019238085.1 Lagopus leucura
GAATGGAATGGAATGGAATGGAATGGAATGGAATGGAATGGAATGGAAAGCAACTTTAAACATACAAAAATATAAAGCCTGCAGGCAGCTCAGTGAAGATGTATGCTTGGAAAATGACTACTCTTGATACACATAAAAAAGTAATGGATTCCTTAACAACCTCCAAATGCCCAAATGCACTGATGCACAGAGGGATATCTCAGAAAAAGCATTCTTCGAGGAGGCCATTAATTCTCTGAATAATGGAAAAACAGCTGGCTTGGATGGTTTCCCAATAAATTCTATAAAGCTTTTAAAGGAACTTGGGGTTCATTTTGTGCAAAACATTCAGCATGACCTTTGAGCACAGTGAAGAGCCAAGGCATCTGGCAGAGCTCTTCTTCAGCCTGCGAATATCCAGAGGACTTTCATCTATTTGAAAAGGCTTTTCCAAGAGATTTAAGTCTATTTTCCCACTACAGAAGATCATATTCAGATAAAATTTGTCAAAAGAGATTATTTGATTATTAGTAACTTATTTATGGCTTTATCATATTAATCAGAGAAAGTAACGGAAGCATTGTTACTCGTTAAATATATAGAGGATTTTGTTGCCTTATATTTTAAATAATGATAATAGGCCTTTACATCTATAGCAACAAATCACATTAGTATTTTTAAAGGAAATGTTGTTCCTAAAGATCAGAGAAATAGGAACTACCTGAAGTATCTTTCTTTCTGTGCTAAAAAGCAATTTCTCAAAATAATAATAAAATTGCTAGAAAAGCATTTCTTTCAACAAATTCCTGTGCTTGGAAAAGTGTTTGAGAGTTTCAAAATCCTCAGAATAAACTGTCCAAAGTGCAAAATCCAGGTGGTTGTTTTTTTGTTTTTGGTTAGAGCTGCGTTTGGTTTTTCTCTAGAGTACAAAACACAAGATACTTACAGTGGTAATTTTAATAGACAGTTCAAGCATTCCACAGAAATGCTTTACCTAACCTGAACCAAATTTTCCCTGAGTGAAGGACAGAATACTCAGATCCTTTCACTATGTTTTTCCATTATGTTTTTACAAACATGTTCCTTGTACCCTAGGACAACCAGCTCCTTCTGATCTTCTTACAAAGACTGAAAACCATATCCATGCATGGCCAATAGCAAGAGACTAACAGGAAGAAATTTCTGTTCTTGAAATATGTATCCCAAGGTTTTTCTTATCCTGGATCATCTGCTTTCTTTTTGTCTGATTTTTTTCCTCACATGGAAATATAACAACAACAAGAGATTAATGCACTGGAAAAAATCCTTCTTCAATCTTTCTGTTGCTCCAACTGTTTTGATTTTTCTTTCTCTTTTCCATTCCCTCTTCCTGCTTATTCTCTTTTCCCTCATTTCTTTTACCTCCTTCTATTTCTCCCTGTCACTTTTGTCTTCCTAGAGTCCCAGACTTTTCTGCTTGTGTATTCTAAACTCATTTCTTGCTTCGTGCTTATGCTCACAGTTTTCTTCTCTCTCCACACACTCCTGTATAATTCTCTCTTGATAAGATATAAAGCTGCACAGCAACCATCCTTTTGTTGCCATTTATTTTTTCTCCTCTGGTAATGAGTGTATCATAAGAGGAACAAAATTATAGATGATGAATGTCTGTATGTTTCACATACTTGTAATATGGTTTTTCTTTTAATTATCTGTCACTATTTTTTCTTTTTAATAGTACCTGATAGGTACTGATAGGTAGCAATGTAAATTGCTTGAAGAAGATTTGTGTTCTAGAATATGAATGTCATATAAGTGCTGAAAAAAGTATAATATGTATGATTATGAAGAAAGCTTTGCAACTACCTGCTGAATTAAGCCAGCACTGCAAGGTCAACCTGAACCAGCAGATAGTATGGAACAGGCATTATGTGCTTGCCTCTGTTTGTGAGCTCTGATGCCTGGAGGAAATTATTTGTATCATTATCTTTCTTTTTTCTTTTTTCTTTTTTTACTGACAGTTTTAGAAGGAATGTTCTGTTAGCATCCTTTTTCTACAGATAAAAATGCCATACTTATTACATTAGGACATTTTCTGTTCTTTGTCCTAAAAAGTCCTTTAGGTTACTTCACAAACTAAACTGAAAATACAAGCAGGCAGAGCAAAACCAAATTACATTAACAGCTGATTTGGACTGCAGAGAATATACATAAAGCATATGTTAGAGGGAAGAAGGACCTGTGTATCTTTTTCAAACATGACAGAAGTCACCAATCCATGAACTGCACCGCCAGCAATGCTAGCTGAACATAAGCAGTCTCTTGGGATTTCACAGTGTGGCTCACCACTCAAGAGTCACCCTCCTGGTTACCATGTCATCAAATCCTCAGTATGCTTCTGCATTGCTACAGCTCCCAGTGACAGTTTTTATCTTTTAATAAAATATGATTGGCTGTTGAAAAGTTACATTTGGAAAACTGATGGAGAGTACTCCTTACTTATCCCCTGAAAGTCTCGTTTTTCTGAGTTTGTTATCATTTTCTGAGTATTCAGGAAAAAAAGTAAGAGAAATGTAAGATTTTATTCATAAGTTTAGACACACTTTCATTAACAGAAAATGTTGGTTTCTTAGTTCTGTCTAAAAGCACATTTACTGTTGGTTTTTCAAGATCTCCCTTTACAGATTTCAAAATGGCCAAGTCAGACATCTAAGCTCATACTATGCCTGTTGCACGTAAATCTGTTCCTTTCAGATTTCCCTGACAGTGACATCTCCAGCATCTTCATAATTTATACAGTTTCTGCCTGTGTGCTTGTGGCATTGTAAATGACAGACAAGTAAATCAATGTTCTACATTTACAAAACTATTATTTCATCATCTTACAAGTACTCACCACGCTCAAATTATAAATTTAACCCAAAAGCTTGGCAGAACTGATGGGTCTTATCTTCTTACTCCACTTGGCTCTGAAACAACCTCTACCTTTCAATGATTCTTTGACAGAGTAGTAGACTGCTAAAGTTAGTGATGCTCGGTATGATCTGCACTCTTCTCTCCTCCCCTAGGAGATACATAAACTTTCAGTCATATATTTACATGGGAGCTGTACAGATACTCCCTATTCAACAGCATTTAACAGAAGGAAAGGAGAGAGAAGAGGAAATTCAGCATTGAACTAAGGAAGACTCACCACAAAGAGGCAAAATTGAAGGTCAGCTGAGGAAGGACTAATGCCTATTTAATTGTCCAAAAGGTTGAATTGTAAACTGAACTGTGAGAAGGGACTAGAAAACAGAAGGCAATGAATCTAGTGGGCTAATAAAAAGCAGCAAGCCACAGAAAGAGCACTTAGGTGAGCAAGAGGACAAAAGTGGAACAACTTGGAACTTATCAGGAAGTGGGACAGGAGGAGATAGGTAAAAAGAAAGAAGTTTCAGAAGGTGACAGGAGTTTCTAAAGTAGGTGAATTTTGCATCGTTTTCAAAGAGTGAAACAGATGGAGATGAGTTTTGAATCAGCCAGAAAAGACAAGGTAACAACAGACTACAGAATCTTCTATGAAAGTCTAGACAAGTCAGAAAGGCTATTTAGCTGCTGTTGAAGCTGGTGGTTTTCTAGTGATGAGTGTTTTCAATAACATCTCTCTTTGGGTTCAAGAGTGATTACAGCAGCAAACCTACCTGATGAAAAATGAATGCACTTAACTTACTATCACTTTCTCTCAGATGTTGTCATTTTCAGTTCTCTGGTGGTTAGAGAGTCTGAGCCTGAAAGTTTACAGTGAAATGCCAGGAAGGAAAAGTGGGTTCATTCTCATAGAGCTCACAGTCTCAAGCATTTTTAGGGCATTCCTCATCAAAGTAGCGGTGTGAAGAAATGTTGTGACAGACCAAAAGAAAATTTTGTAAAATAAAATTGTTCAAAGAGGAAAAATGAATTCTACCTCTGAAGAACATTCCCAGTAGTCTCTTTGTTTTTCTTAGGAATGATATTTTTGAAACTAGACAACAGTAGAACTTGGGAAAAATGACAGGCAACAAACCTAAATTGATACAGGTATAAGAGACTCACAATGAGAAGTGGAGGAAGTTTTCAACATTTATGTGAATTATAGCATTTTTTATTACAAATGCACCATTAAAACTGCCTGACAGCTAATTTTAAAATAAAAATCTTGTTTTCTTTTGCATCACTGAAAACCCATAATTTTAAATAATTAAATTTGATAGTTATCAGCATTGTGTTTTGACCCTCAGGAAAAGACACAGCCCCTAAGAACCACTCACTTTCCACCCCCCCAGAGGTATAGTGGATATGTGGATAAAGATACAGAAGAGGTAAAACAGAAGTATGCACAACGTACAAACAAGGTACGCACAAGCTCAGTACTTTCCATGGACGGGCAGATATTTAACTATTTGCAGGAAAGTAGATCTGGTTTTGGTGGGAAGAAACCTTAAAGATCATTGAGATCCAGCTTATCTGCCGTGAATAGGGTTGCCAAACACTAGACCATGCTGCCCAGAGCCCAATCCAGTCTGCTCTTGAACACCTCCAGGGATGGGGAATCCACAGCCTCGCTGAGCGGTCTATGCCAGTGCCTCACCACTGTTTAAGTAAAGAATTTCTTCCTAACAGCTAACCTAAATCTACCTTCTTTCTCCTCATTCTAGCTGAAAGCCATTCCTCCTTGCCCTATCGCTACTGGACTGTGTAAAATGTTACTCCCATTCCTGCTTATAAGCTCCCTTCAGGTACTGGAAGGCCTCAACAAAGTCTTCCTGGAGCTTTCTCTTTTCAAAGCTAAAAAAGCCCAACTTCTTCAGCCTTTCTTCATAGGAGATAAGCTCAAGCCCTTTGATCATCTTTGCAGTCTTCTTCTAAACCTACTCCAACAGTTCCACATCTTTCTTGCACTGGGGTTCCCAGGCTTGGACACAGCACTCCAGATGGGGCCTTACAAGGGCAGAGTAAAGGGGCCCAATACCCTCCCTCTTCATGCTGGCCACCCCTCTTTTGCTGCAACTCGGGAAACAGTTGGTCTTCCACATTATGAGTGCACACTGATGGCTCATGTCCAGGTTTTTATCCACCAGAACATCCAAGTCTTTATTACAGAGCTGATCACTGGGATGAGTTCTTCTCCCAGTCTGTATTCATGTCAGGGGTTGCCCTGACCCAAGTGCATCACCTTGCATTTGGCCCTGTTGAACTGCGTAGGTTCTTATGAGCCCCCTAAGATAGTGAACACTATAGACGTTGCTGTGAAGAAAATTGGCTCTGTATCATCCCAGACAAGTTTCACTTCCACTCCTTATTCCATACCAATTTTTTAACGTTTGGTTTATCCAGCATATCCTCATTAACAACTCCCAGTCCTGTTCTATCCTTTGTACTCATACAGATAACCTTCCCTTACTCTACGGACGACTCTTGTTAAGTGTCCTTAAAATTTAAGTCAGATATGTGACGCATGTGTGGTGAGCAGGACTAGGGAACTACCCCTACCTCTGTACTCCGCATTGGTGAGGCCTCACCTCAGGTGCTGTGTTCAGTTCTGGGCACCTTGGTATAGAAACGACACTGAGGTGCATGATTAAGGGACTGATTGAGGTGCATGATTAGGGACATGATTTAGCAGGGGATTGTTAGGGTGGTATGGTTAGGTCATGGTTGGACTCGATGATCTTTAAGGTCTTTTCCAACTGGAGCAATTCTATGATTCTTAACATCAGGAAGTACAAACTAAGAATGACATATGAAGATTTGTGTGGTCAGAGTTTAATAAGAATTGAAGCTGGCCAGTACTATGGAGGACAAACTGTAAGTTCTTTTAGAGTTAACAACAAAAGGAACACCAGAGGTAGCATTAGTCTATTACTTGATGAGGATGGTCACCTCACAGACAGGGACAAATCACAGGCAAAGACATTTATTTCTTTCTTAACTTCTTATCTTCCATAGCCCTGGAACACCTGGAGCGCAGAGCTGGATTTTTCTATAAACATAATTCGTGTTTATATAACATGATTCTATAAACATAAACTCCAAGACAGTGAGATTTGCTGCTCCAGCTGGATGTGTGTAAGTTCATTGGGTCAAACATGATTCATCCCAGGGAAATGCTGGCTGCAGAGCCCACCATAGCTTGCAGGCCTAAATATTCCGTAGAATCTTATCTGAAGAGCATACCAGTAGCTGGTATATAGTCAGTCTCAAAGGGGTTCATTTCCTATTTCAACATCAGAAAAGAAGCAAATTCTTCAAATGTTTAAGGTTCTGGATGTTGATCTCTCTGGATGTTTTGGTTATGTGTACCAGGACACAAACAGCTTACTGCTGAGCACGTGAAGGCTCTTTGTGATTCTGTGATTCTATGATTAGGCTACACAACTTATATCTTCTTTCACTCTTGAACATTATAAAGCTGACTATTTATAAGCTTGGCAAACAAGACATATGAACTAACAAAGTTGCTGTTTTTACAAACTTTTCATTTGTGAATAAACTGTGATTGTTATCCTTTTTACTTAAGTGCCAGTTATATGCATTTTCAGTCTTAGTCTGTCTAAGCTCGTGATGAAGAAGCTGACATTAACAACAGTTAAAACAAAAGCTTCTCTAAACCATTTTTACTGACGTTAAAGTGATTGAAGAGTCCATTCAGAAAACTCTATAAACTCTACAAACTCAGATGCCAAGCCACTGAGAGGCAGTTGGATGCCTGTGGCAGAAACAAAGCCTCATGGGCTCATCTGTGACGACAAATGAGAACTTCAACTCCTATTGTTGTCCAGTGGTGTAACCAACCAACCCAGACCTTCCCATGGTATAATGGACATGGATCACAGCTGCGAAAGGGAGCGATCACCTGGTTGATTTGCACTGTTTTATGTGTAGTGGAGGGCAATGCTACACTATAATAGAAGTGCAGTACATTTACACTCTTGTCGAGGAAAATAACTAGATTTTATTTGGATTTGCTCTATACTACATCATTAACAGCTCCTTAGTTCACACTGCCTTTATTTTATCCAAAATAGCACTACCCTGATTACTGTTCTGTGCAACAGTTTCGGTTTCTGCCATGATTTATAAATATGTTGTTCTTCTATTTCCTAAAAAATACAAATCAGAAACCCTCTATAGATGCTTAGCCTACTTATTTGTACTATACAGAGTAAAATAGAGATAATGCCTTTCACAGTATACCTACTGAGTTTCTGAATATGCTTTGCTACAGCTGATGTGTCAAGTAAGGTAGTCATTTTGTCCTATGCAGGAAAAGACTTCTAACAGTGATTTGTTCTGCAGCATATGAATGTAAGAGGCTCTTTCAAGAAGCTTAGATGAGATTATTTTTCAAGAAAGAACAGAGAAAATTACCAGAACGGTTCCTGGCTCAGCTGTACCAAGATCTCAAGATCTGTCCTTGTTTCTCTGGAATGTCTGTATTGGTAAAGGCAATCTACAGAGGGAAGGCTTTTTATCATTTGAAAAACAGTGTCCTCAGTGTCCTCTCTTGAAATAGACAAGGGAAAGATTTGCCATTTTTCCTGCTTTGAGCAGCGCTGGACGTCAGACTCAGCTGGTACTTTCTTTGGTAGATTCAAACTTGTCAGATTTATTTTTTTCTTCACTGTTACTGCTGCAAAGTCACATAGGTCCTAGGAATGAAGCTGGTTCTCTGTTCTGTGGTTAACAAGTTAACTTGACTGGATGTGCACAGAACTATAACTAGAACAGTTACATGTGAACAAGTATGAAAGACAAAAGAAATCAAGTTTGTTCTGTCAGTGCCACAAGCAGTTCTAGTGGGAATCAAATACACTGAAGAATATTTTTGTCAGAGAATTAAGCACACATATGTGAGCATATACAAAGTGCAGAAGCCATTTTTGCTATCATTATCACCATCAATAGATTTTTCTGGTATGGAATTACAGAAGATGTTTGCAGAGAATCACGTCCTTGTCTTAGAGAAGAAACAAAACTAGATGTAGCTGAAAGCAGTTTTTGTTTTTGCTATTGTAGGGACCGTTTAAAGAGTAAGAAGATTCTGAAGGTGACCCCTAATGCAGGAGAAAGTTCTGCACAATGTTAGCAACCTGCTGAATCCTCAAGGAACTGCAAAGAAATGAGTGTAACAGCGGTGATTAGCTAAAGAATTACATTATTCTAGTTGTCAACATATGCTCAGACATGGAGAAGGAAATACTCCCATTTGATGCTAATATTTTTGAAGGAACTTTAGACAACAACTGTGGGAACGTAAGAAAAAAACTGTTCAGAGCAGCAGCTGTGGAGCGAGATAAGCGGCATGAGAACCAAGGACACCTTTAGAAGAAGAAAGGACATCTCACGGCTATCATTGGCTAAGCGCCTGTGTGAACGGTTGAAGAGTGTTTTGCAGAATATGTTAATATGTTAACATGTATAAAGAGAGTAGTGCTTAACAATAAAGTGGACTAATAGCTTTTAACCACATTGCTGTGCTGTTATGTCTCTAGCGCGTCCTGAGAGTCCAGAGACTTCCCCATAACAACCTTCACAGAAGGAAAAAATATTTTTTCTTGCATTTCCCTGAAAGAAAAAGAATATAGACAAAACACATAGTGAATTAGATCAACATTTTTTTCTTTTCCTGTTGGTCTTTATTTGGCAACTTTTCCAGTGAAAACTGTCAATTAATGACTGCATGGTGGTAATGCACCTTTGAAACTGTCTGAAAGTATCTTTAAAGAATATGTTCCCTTTCATGTTCAAGTGGAAATACTTTCATGAGTAATGTTACAGAAAATAGAGACTTTCTGATGCAGGGTCTAGCTGGTAAGAGCTTCTCCATTCCCTTCCAAGACTTCAGTTGACTGGTGATAAACATGAGTTACAGACCTTGCAAAATCTCATTAGGAAAAATGAAGAAAAGCTGATGTAAGAAAGTAAGAATCTAACTGATCCTGTCCCAACAGCATGTTGTCTCCACCTTTGCACCTTTCAGGTTTTCCAGGAGTGTTCTGGGGGTTGTTCAGTTCAGGTTTCTGAAGGATGGGTGATCACATCCCTTTGCCTTTCCTGAATGCTCATGTTAAATCACAGCTCTGAGAGATGAGAACAGCCCAAAGCAGGTAGTAGCAGGTGCTTTGCCTCATGTTATTTGATGAAACATTTCTCAACTGGATCTAAAATAATGGAGAGACCATCCTCATTTGGATTTTGCGAAGACTTTACCCATCCAGTCTCTTTTAAAGAGGTTTTAAAATATGATATAAGCTCTGTAAATTCACTGTGAACAGTTTACTGTTCTACAAAGTGGATTACGTGGTCATTTTTAGCAATAAGTTTTAAACTCTTCAGTAGCGTTTTTAATATTTGGAAGGCAAGGAAAACTCTTTGTGCTTCCCTACTCCCTGTAAATAAGAGTGTGCCAGACTCTGCAACCAATGACAGTTCAGAAACAGTCACCTACCTGAGTTACATCTCTTCGGAATGAATCTTATCATTTCTTTCTCCACAAAATAACATTTCTCTCTCCTATCCAAGAGCATGATTTTCTAGGGCTTCTAATTATGGAAAATGTTATTGTTTTTCTTTACTCACTTTACAGCAGTGAGCTGATTTCTCCTGTTCCCGTACATAAGAACCGTACGTAAGAACCGTACGTAAGAACCTCTCACCACTACAGTGCATCTAAGGAAAACTCTATCAGAATGTGAGATCAGTTCACAAGCATCAAGGAAGATGACATGCTGAGAGGTGGGTTCCTGGTGGAGATAAAATTAAAACAGACTTTGATACTGTTACTGGTGCTGATATTTAGGGTTATGCATGAGCTATGTAGCTGCTCAAAAACCTTTAGTCCCTGTATTAGCTGTAGCCAAGTAGCGTGGCGTTACTGTGGAAGTCTGCACAACATTCTCCTCACAACACCTGTGGGGCTGTTGCAACATCTGTGGCTATGTTTATTGACAGAACTGCAGAATGGTTGAGATTGGAAAGGACCTCTGAAGATTATCATGTTCAACCTCCTGCCCAAGCAGGGACATACAGAGCACATTACCCAGGACTGTGTGCCAGTGGTTTCTGAGTATCTCCAGGAAAGAAGATCTCACTGAGCAGCCCGTTCCATTACTCCATCATCCTCGAAGGAATTAAATTTTTCCTCATGTAGAGTCAGGACTTCCTGTCTTTCATTTTGGGCCTGTTGCTTCTCGTCCTATCACTGGGCACCACTGAGAAGAGTCTAGATTTGTCCTGTTGACACCCTCCCTTCAGACACTTGTATGCATTTATCAGATCTCTCCAGACCTTCTCCTCTCCGACACAAATAGCTCCAGTTCTCTCAGTCTTCCCTCACAGGAGAGATGCTTCAGTCCTTTCATCATTTTAGTAGCTCTTCACTGGATCCTCTCCAGGAACTCACTCCTGCCTTGTGCTGGACAGTCCAACAATAGACCCAATACTCCTAATGTGGCCTCACTAGGGCAGAGCAGAGGGGAAGGATCACCTCCCTCGACCCGTTTGCCAAGCTCTATTTAATGCACCCCGGGATGCCATTGGCCTTTCCGACCACAAGGGGACACTGCCTGCTCACGGCCAGCTCGCACACGAGAGCACCCAGGTTCTCTCCAGAGATCATCTCCCTGCACGGACGCATGTGGTCATTCGTTCCCAAGTACAGGCCCATGCACTGCCTTTGTTGTACGTCAAAATGTTTCTCCATGCCGGTCTCCCCAGACTGTCAAGATCCCTCTTAATCATGGTAACACAGCACTCTGGGATATCAGCCACGCATCCCTGCATATTATCCCATAATCATTCTTTTACTACTTTTACTATTGTTGTTATTAACAGGCAGTAATACCCTTCAACACAATCTATAGAGGTAACAAGTGATTTGGGGGAATCAGCATATAGCATTTTATGAAAACATTGCTTTCAAAGTTATTCAAAGGACCTGCAGTATTTCAATTAAAACAAAATATATTGGCCAAAGAGTGTCTTTTTCTTACATTACGTGGAAACTGAGGCAACTAATAAAGATATTTAGCCCACCATTTTGTACAAGAAACAATAAATATACCACATACATCCAAATGAAAATGCAAGATACTTCTATCCCAACAAATTTTTATTTATTTATTTATTTATTTATTTCTGAAGGGCTTTCACTGATTGTGTTCTGCCATCTAGGGATCTGAGAAGGATAAAACTCAAGAATCCTCTGGTTATGTTGGAAGTACAGAGAACACCTCATTTGGCATCAGGTGAGTTGTTCACCCTCTCCTCTCCTCTCCATAGTGACTATGTCTTTATGGATATAGTCTTACCTTTTTTTCTGGTTCTCTTTCAATCTCTCTCCTCTCCTCTCCTCTCCTCTCCTCCCTTCACCTCCCTTCACCTCCCCTCCTTTCACCTCCCTTCACCTCCCCTCCTTTCACCTCCCTTCCCCTCACCTCCCTTCCCCTGTAACATCCTCTCCTCCCCTCCCTCTCTCATTCCCTTTCTTTCTCTTTTCCTAGCTCTTGTACTTCCTTATTTACTTTAACCAGAGCTGTTCAGTTTAGGAAAAGGGTCAGGATGTTGGTGTTGTTGTTGTTTTGAACCGTACGTAAGAACCTCTGACAGAAAATAGTCAAGTCAATGCACAATTTCTCATTACTTCCCAATACAAAATTAGGCTGGAGGGAGTTGTGGGTGTGTAGGCCCACAGCTGCAAAGACCTGTCTCTCCAATTCCTGCTGCCGAACAATTTTTACTGTATTATGTTTGCTAAGAGCATTCCTAGGCTTCTGCTTTTCTTTGCATATCACAAGCAGAGGCATCACAGAATCACAGGGAAAATTTCAAAAGATACATGGGGTCTGCAGAAGAACTATCAGCTGGACACAAATCCACATTTATTCCTTAATGCGCAGATCTGCTCTCCCAAACAGTGGGACTCCAAACATCGCTATGCAATCAATATACATAAAAGAAAATATATGTTTTCACAATGGCAACCTATCCATTCTGATCAGTGCCTTCTGAGTTAACACACTGGTTGCTATAGTGAATCTCTATGCCATAGCAACAAGAAAATGCTTTAATCCATCATGAAGTAGTTTTGAGCTGGTTTTCACCAGTACGTTTTTGTGAAAATTCTAAGTTTCAGATTCAGATCTTCAGTAAGCAAGCCAAAAACTCGTGAACTGATCACTATCACAATATTGTCATAATTAAAATACTTCCATTAGCTCATGAACTGATTTGACTTTAAAACTAGCTCAAAATCAGAATTAAATCCCAGGAAACGAGTTCTTGTCTTGGTTATCTTGGTTTAAATGTGTGACAATTCAAATTTCAGAGATCATTCCCCAAGCTTAGACTGATATAAGTGAGAAAATGGTTTGATGCAGAATTTCAAACATTAAATACTTGTAGGGTCATTTCTTTTTTTGTTTCAAATCAGGATGCTAGCAGCCTTACTTATTCTGTGAGCCTGATTGGAAGGAAAGGATGGTGCCGCAAGTGTGAAGAGTGCCCTAAGCCCTCAGTGAATATGGGGGCAAATGCCAGCTGTCTCTGGGCATATCTGTCTGTGCTGCTGGCTGACAGGCAGGGCTCTGTGCTCTCTGTACTAAGCACCCCGCCAGGACAGGAAGCAACTTTTGCTTTGGACACAGCTTTGTCTTCATCCACTGCTGATGGGGCTGAGATTCAGAGCCACCTTACTGACAAGAGGTCAGTGCATGTTGCTTGACAGATTTTGAAGCTGTCTGGGTCAAGACCAAGTGGTCTTGCACTGATCCATAGACTGACATAATGGGGGAACCATGGACTTGTTGCACTTCATTCTGAAAAGCAGTCTAACATAGCAGTCTGCATAGCAATATCTATTTAAGGGAATAATGAAAATTTGGCTTGAATTGTTAGGGACCTTAAATATCATTCAATATCAGCCAACGTGTCATGAGCAAGCCACAAGACCAGGCTGCCCAGGGCCACATCCAACCTTGAGCACCACCAGGGATGGGGCATGCACAGCTTCTCTGGGCAGCCTTTACCACTGTATCACCTCCACACTCATAGATTATTTCTAATATAGACCTACCCTTTCTATATCAAAATTGTTACACCTCGTTCTATCACTACACACCCTTGTAAAAAGTACCCCCTCATCATTCCTATAGCCTTCCTTTAAGTACTGGTAAGCCACTACAAGGTCTCCCGAGAGCTCTCTTCTCCAGGCCGAACAATCCTAACTCTCTCAGCCAGAAGAGATGCTCCAGCTCTCAGATAATCTTTATGGCCCTCCTCTGGACCTGTCCAGCAGCTCTGCATGTGGTTCTGGGGGCTCCAGACCCAGATCTGGATTCAGATTGGGCTTTACAAGAGCTGAGAAGGAGAGTAAAAACCTCATCCTGCTGGCCAAACTTCTTTTGATGCAGCTTAGTTACACTGTGGATCTTCTAGGCTGCAAGCATGTACTGCAGGCTCATGTCAAGTTTCTCAGCCACTAGTATCCCTAAGTCCTTCTCCGCAGAGCTGCTGTCAATCCATCTGTCAGTCAGTCTGTACTGATGTTTAGAACTGCCTTGGCCCACACAAAGGACCTTGCACTTGCTGAACTTCATGAAGTTTGCATGAGCCTACCTCCCAGGCCCATCAAGGTCATTCTGCATGGTTTCCTTTCCCAGTACATTATCAGCTGGACCACTCACCTTGGTGTTATCCACAAATTTAGTGGGGGTGATCTCATTCCGCAAAATAAAAGAATTACTGTTTATATTCTGCCTTTTTAGCAAACTTCCCTCTCTCTACTTGTGTACTTTCTTAGAAGGATGTGATAATGTTGGACCTCTTTTGGAGAACACTTGGTAGTTCCATTACTTGCTGCAGTCATGACTTGCGTCTTTGAAACAATTATTCATATGATCACAAAAGTATACAAGTTTCAAGGGCTATTTTGAGATGTTGGAATTGGAAAAAAAAAGTTGTTCATAAGGTGTTGTGTTTTTTTTTTCCAATAGCAGTTTCCTTTCAGTCAGTTAAAACAGAAATATTCCCGTGTATGGGAACTGCTGAGTCACGGCCTGAACCTCTGATTGATCACCTGAGGTGAGCCATGAGTCAGCCAGAGGAGCACAGGTGAAGGCAATTCACCTGTGCTACCGGAAGGGGTGGAGCCAGGCTCCACCCCTCCTGGACCTATTTAAGAGCTGGCTACCAGAGGGGAAGGATCTCTTCTGGAGATCCTCCTCTTTGATATCTTCTAGTGAGCTCAACCCAAGGGTAAGCTCTTCTACTTATTCTCTTTTGTGATCCTTGTTTGCCTTACTCTTTTGATTATATTGCAATTATAACATCTTGGTTATACAGCTTTGCCTTACTCTTTTGATTATATTGTAATTATAACATCTTGGTTATACACTTGGCGAGCCAGGCAGGCTGAATATACTAAAATTAACATGTCTTTCCTGTGGAATTTCTATAAATGGGTCAAGGAGGAGAACAATACTCCCCTAGAGAAAATGATTCCAGGGCAGATCCCAGGGTTTGAGGAATCGCCCTATTACGAGTTAGCTGCCATCATTGAAAAATGGGGTCCCTTACGTGTTATGGGCAATCTCTCCCCATATCGCATGGCAGACTATTTTCAAGGACTTGGCAAGGACATTCTCATTACCAAAGAAAGACAATTGGCTGCCTCCATGGTGGCATGGCCACTATTAACCGCTTTAAATCATGCGGACTCAAGAAATAATATTTTAGAAACCGAAAATCAGCTTTTGAAAGATCGCATTGAAAAGTTAGAGCACGAACTTGGCGTTTTAACAGGGAAGAAGCCAATTCTACATCTTCCTGTAAGCCAAATTCGTAATATTTCAATAAATGATGACCAGGCTCCTGAATCAACAGACTTCGTTGATCAGGACAACAAGAAATCCAAATCAGACCTTGAATGTCCAATTCAAACTGATCCATTGGAGGTCCGTCCTGTGATAACCCCAAAAACAAAAAAAGTACAGGACAGACCGGCAGGGGTGCCGCCTGATCAATGGCCCCCTGCCCAGACTCATTTACATGTGACAGCTCGGCCATACACGGCAACAGAATTAATGGACTTAGTACAACGATTTCGGCAGAAGCCCAGAGAAAGTGTGCCGGCTTGGTTATTGAGACTGTGGGATTCTGGGGCAGAAAGTGTCGTGGTGAATGGCCCAGAAATATCTAAGTTGGCCACCATGACTGTCCATCCTGCTCTTAGGCAAAGGTTATACGTGGGCAATCAATATCGTGATGAAAACCATTCCATACTAGAATGGTTAATGGCGGCCTGCCGTATGGTATGGCCGAATAAATCAGACATACCGTTACATACAGGTATGTGGTCCTCCATGGAGGACCTTCAGAACTATATCCGTGAACTGGGTGTAAGAGAGGCCATTTATGAAGATACATTTGATGGCCCTGATATGGTTAAATTTTCGGCAGGGATGAGAGATTTAATTCTACAACAAGCTCCCTCCCATCTGTACGGCACCCTAGTTTCGATATTAAATCCCCTTGTAGCATCAGAAGCCGTAGTCCAGCAGGTTGCCCAGTTAGTTGCCGATTTGGGAGAAACAGAACGCCTGCGGACTAGGCGCAATATTCGGTTTTTGGAGGAAGCAGAGGTCCTGCCGGTAAATAAAACCAGAATGCCGGCTACTCGAGCTCCTCGATCGGGACCCATAAGGGTATCCCGAAAACAAATGTTTAATGATTTAATTCGGGCTGGGGTCCAATTTGCTAAGATCGACCGCCAGCCCAACCACGTCCTTCTCCAGCTCTGGAGACAACTAAAGGACAATCAAAAATTCCAGAGCTACCCTAAGAAATCAAGGGTAAGAGCTATAGAGAGGGTTCCAACAACAACATGGAACCTAGAAGATTTTATTATTCCTAACAGGAAAAAGAAGCCACCTCAGGTGTCTCGGGCCACAATGCCTGAGCCATCAGAAGCAAAAGAACTGGCCCTAGCACAATTCATGCAGTGACGAGGGGTGTTAGTCCCCGTAGGGCCTCCAGACGGGACCGGAGGCCCTATGTAGAATTAACAATTTATTGGTCCCGAAAAAATATTCAGAGAGTTATGGCATTAGTGGATACTGGAGCAGAAACATCAATTATCTATGGAGATCCAGGAAAATTTCATGGCGACAGAGTGATGATTGGTGGTTTTGGGGGACAGACTATTCCTGTCACCCAAACATGGTTAAAATTGGGGGTTGGGCGTCTCCCACCCCGGGAGTACAAGATGTCTATTGCCCCAGTCCAAGAATACATCCTGGGCATAGACATTCTATGGGGTCTGGCTCTCCAAACAACTGTGGGAGAGTTCAGACTTCGACAAAGATGTATCAGTATCCGGGCGGTGCAGGCAATATTAAGAGGCCATGCGAAACATGAGCCTGTTTGCCTGCCGAAACCGCGCCGGATTACTAATGTTAGACAGTATAGACTCCCGGGTGGGCAAGATGAAATATCGAGAACGGTGCAGGAATTAGAAAAAGTGGGCATTATAAGACCTGCACACAGCCCGTATAACTCCCCCATATGGCCAGTGCGAAAGTCGGATGGCACATGGAGGATGACAGTAGATTACAGAGAATTAAATAAGGTCACGCCGCCTATTCATGCGGCCGTACCCAATATTGCTTCCCTAATGGACACATTGAGTAGGGAGATAAAAACCTATCATTGTGTCCTAGATCTAGCAAATGCATTCTTCAGTATCCCAATTGCTGAGGAATCGCAAGATCAGTTTGCGTTTACGTGGGGAGGCAGGCAGTGGACCTTTCAGGTCCTGCCACAGGGGTACGTGCATTCACCAACGTATTGTCATAATCTAGTGGCGCGTGACCTGGCTGACTGGAGAAAACCTGATGATGTTAACCTATATCATTATATTGATGATCTCCTGTTGACATCCGACTCACTGGAGGTAGTAGGACAGGCAGCTGATTCATTAACTGCCTATTTGCAACAAAGGGGATGGGCTATAAATCCCCAAAAGGTGCAAGGTCCAGGCCTGTCCGTAAAATTCCTGGGGGTGGTTTGGTCAGGAAAGACCAAAGTGCTACCCAGTGCTGTTATAGATAAGGTTCAGGCATTTCCAGTCACTACAACATCAAAGCAGCTGCAAGAGTTTCTAGGTATATTGGGTTATTGGCGTTCCTTTATACCTCACCTAGCGCAGCTGCTAAGGCCATTATACAGACTCACAAAAAAGGGGCAGCTATGGGACTGGGGGAAAACCGAACAGGATGCTTTCCAACAAGCAAAACTGGCAGTTAAACAAGCTCAGGCATTGGGTATATTCTATCCTACCCTCCCAGCCGAGTTGGACGTTCATGTTACTCAAGACGGCTTCGGTTGGGGCCTGGGGCAGCGCCAGAGTTCTGTTCGGACCCCCATTGGTTTCTGGTCTCAGGTTTGGCACGGAGCAGAAGAAAGATACAGTATGATTGAAAAACAGTTATTGGCTGCCTATTCGGCATTACAGGCAGTAGAGCCAATAACTCAGACAGCTGCAGTTATAGTCAAGACCACTCTGCCAATTCAGGGGTGGGTGAAGGATCTGACCCACCTTCCTAAGACAGGGGTGGCCCAAGCACAAACAGTGGCACGATGGGTCGCCTATCTCAGCCAAAGGAGCAGTCTGTCTTCATCCCCCTTGAAAGAAGAACTTCAGAAGATCCTAGGCCCAGTTACATATCACAGTGATGCACCAAAAGAAATACTGGTCGCTCCACCAGAGAAGAGTCCCGTTCACGAGGGAAAATATCCTATCCCTGAAGATGCCTGGTACACAGATGGGTCCAGCAAGGGCAACCCGAGCAAGTGGAGAGCAATAGCATACCATCCTTCCACCGAGACAATCTGGTTCGATGAGGGGGATGGTCAGAGCAGCCAATGGGCAGAACTGCGAGCCGTGTGGATGGTTATAACCAAGGAACCCGGTGATGGTATCCTGAACATCTGCACAGATAGTTGGGCTGTGTACCGGGGGCTCACTCTCTGGATTGCACAGTGGGCCACCCAGGAATGGACTATCCACGCCCGACCGATCTGGGGCAAAGACATGTGGTTAGATATATGGAATACGGTCAAACACAGGACTGTACGTGTCTACCATGTTTCTGGTCATCAGCCCCTACAGTCACCGGGAAACGATGAAGCCGACACGTTGGCCCGAGTTCGATGGATTGAGAATTCACCATCTGAGAACATCGCCCGCTGGCTACATCAGAAGCTACGGCATGCTGGACAAAAGACAATGTGGGCAGCTGCTAAAGCATGGGGACTGCCCATACAACTACCTGATATCGTCCAGGCATGCCAGGATTGCGACGTTTGCTCCAAGATGAGACCGAGATCGTTGCCCGAAACAACAGCCCATCTTGCTAGGGGACACAATCCTCTCCAGCGATGGCAGGTTGATTACATCGGGCCCCTTCCTCGTTCCGAAGGGGCAAGATATGCCCTGACCTGTGTCGACACTGCAAGTGGGCTACTGCAGGCCTATCCAGTACCGAAAGCAAACCAGGCATATACCATCAAGGCACTCACTAAACTGATGTCTGCCTACGGGACACCTCAAGTCATCGAGAGCGACCAAGGGACTCATTTTACTGGTGCAACGATACAGCGCTGGGCAGAAGAAAATAACATCGAATGGCGATTCCACCTGCCATATAATCCAACAGGGGCAGGCCTCATCGAACGTTATAATGGTATTCTTAAGGCTGCCCTGAAGACAGACTCCCAGTCCTTGCAGGGGTGGACAAAAAGACTGTATGAAACCCTGCGGGACCTGAATGAAAGACCTCGAGATGGCAGACCCAGTGCCCTGAGAATGTTGCAGACGACATGGGCCACCCCGCTTAGGATCCAAATTACGGGCACTGATCATCAGGTAAGACCCCAAATTGGTAATGAAAATAATCTTCTGCTCCCTGCCCCTGAAAACTTAGAGCCAGGTACCCATAAAATAAAATGGCCCTGGAAGGTGCAGGTAGGACCCAAGTGGTATGGCCTACTTGCACCTTGGGGGAGACTATTGGAGGTGGGAGGCTCAGTAGTCCCTCCAGTAATAGGTACATGGCCTACTGATATTATGGTCAACACTCCGATCTTTATTGCTAAAGGGACCCCCATCATGTCCCTATGGCAGATCAGGACACCTCCTTTGGTGCCTGATATCGTTATGCAGCCGCAGATATCCGGCAAAAAGGTGTGGTACAGGCGGCCAGGACGTGCCCCAGTACAAGCGGAAGTGTTGACCCAAGACAGAAATACGGCCTGTATCTTGCCCTGGAGAGCAGACCTTCCCCTCCTGGTACCTGTAAAACATCTGTATTACTCCCCGTGAGTCTGTGAGCCTTCAGGACCACCGGAAGGAACAAAATGCCATCAAGCGTTCCAGTGCTGCTGTCAGATCACGTACAACACCCGGTGATGGTCTACATGGGACTGATGGAACATAGAATGGACTTGCACCTCAGGACCTCATGCCTCCAGGCACATCATCGAGCACTGGCCCATAGAAGAGTATGGATATCCACTAATCATCACTTGTCTTGAACTGTACCAACATACGTCGCGATAAAATTGTATAAGCGTCGCGATATACCGGATCTCTGTATTAGGGAAAGCTTACCCTTTTGTTAACCTGATCATTGGTTCACGCCGTGAAGGGGTGGAGTGTATGGGAACTGCTGAGTCACGGCCTGAACCTCTGATTGATCACCTGAGGTGAGCCATGAGTCAGCCAGAGGAGCACAGGTGAAGGCAATTCACCTGTGCTGCTGGAAGGGGTGGAGCCAGGCTCCACCCCTCCTGGACCTATTTAAGAGCTGGCTACCAGAGGGGAAGGATCTCTTCTGGAGATCCTCCTCTTTGATATCTTCTAGTGAGCTCAACCCAAGGGTAAGCTCTTCTACTTATTCTCTTTTGTGATCCTTGTTTGCCTTACTCTTTTGATTATATTGCAATTATAACATCTTGGTTATACATCCCGTTACCTACCACTTTTCCTCATTTGCATATTTCAATGGTTTTTTTTTGTTTGAGGCCAAAGAAAAGCTGTATTATATTTAGGATTTGATAGTATATGCTTTCAGCATAATAAAGGCTGCATGTTATAT
Organism: Lagopus leucura; assembly: GCF_019238085.1. Taxonomy (NCBI): domain Eukaryota; kingdom Metazoa; phylum Chordata; class Aves; order Galliformes; family Phasianidae; genus Lagopus; species Lagopus leucura. The sequence continues at coordinate 12,295,300 of NW_024962272.1, forward strand.
TTCCTAGAATTGTTGTACACCTATGTAAAACACTTCCTGGAATTGTTAACAGTGATTTTTAGTGACTAGATATTTAGCGACCGTAAATGTTTCAGTACAGAGCTTCACAAGGCTTTCAGACAAATAGTGACATCCAGGGGATAATTTGTGAAGGTGACAGATTGAGGCACATTAGTTAGTCATCTGCCTTAGTTACAATGCAGTGTATACTCTCAGGCCAATAACTGCAAAGCAGGTAAAGCTCTCCCTTTTTTTGTAGAACCTTTGTAACTGTGATATGATTACACAGGCTTTGTCCGTTGCTTAACCCTAAAAGTTTGTGAAGTTAGAATCTATACAAGAATGGAGTGCTAGCAAGCATTTGATTAAGCAGAATGTCTTTGTAGCTATGTGTTTTGTGTTCATTGTTATTGAGAACTCTGTTGCTGGAAATGTGTTCCTGAGCACTTATAACCCTGGGCCCAAGCTGCCAGGTTAACTCAAAACTTATGAGATACGTGGCTCCCCTTTTGTGTTCATAACACCATCACAAAGAAGGGGGGAAAATATTTACCTGGAAGCATGGTGGTACTCAGCAGTCTATCCAGCCCTCTGCTTCATTTGTTACATTTAGGACGCAATGCACCATTTGTATCACCTTTTGACTGAGCCAGCAGCAAAACCATCGGACAGTGTGTTTGACAGAATTGTTTCTGATTCATTTCTCTTGAAAATTCTGTATTTCACATCAGCTAACTCAGAACTTATCTGAAAGCTACGCTGTGCTATAGTGATAATGGTCACTAAGAACTGTGCACTCAGTCTGTTTTAATCTTTAAGACACATTTGCATCATGCATTTGAGCGTGATCTGCAATTAACAGGATTAGGAACACACTTTAAGAGCTCTGAAACCAGAGGCTGTCATGCAGTTTCCTAAATCTTGGAGAATGAAGCCAAAGAAAAACATCTAACAACAGGAAACAAGTATTGAAATTCAGAAATGGTAGTACTATTGGCATTTGTAATTTTGGAGAATTGAGTCAAAAAACTGAATTTTACAGGAAACTTGGACCTTTTAGGGTAAATCCAAATCAAAGCCCACTGAAAACAGCTGTATTGGCAGCTGTTTATTAATCTGGTTTTCCCAGAGCAGACTCTGCAGTAATTAATGGAAAGATGAGAAGTTAATGCATACTGTTTTGTCAGAATCGATAGATTCATTTCTATCTGTGAGTTATGCTCTACCACTGGCATTTGCAAAACAAAACTTTTCCGCTCTTTAGCACATGAAAAGAGTAGAACTTAAAAACATAACAGACATTCTTTTTTAACATAAATTCTGCACTTTTGGCACATTCTCAAAAACATACAGTAATTTTATTATGAAAACTCATATTTGTTTACCTGAACATAGGTAATCTTTTTTAATTATATTTACACACATAAACACAGTGTTCTGCATGGGGAGAGCTAAAGCAGGCAGTACAACTGTTTGAAGACAATAACAAAGGAACATAACAAGTAAATCTTACATCCTAGAATAAAAAAAAAAGGAATATAACAAATAAATCTTATGTTCCTTTATGTGCTGGAAACCTTGCTTTTAGGCAGCATCAAACAGACCCATGAAGGACTTCTCCATGGTTAAGAACTGCACAGATCACTATGGGAAAAGTCAGTCCTGCATGAAACCAGGATTTCTGGCATCTAAAGGGATGTCAGATTTACTCACTACCAAAATTCCTGGTTGTTTTTTTTGTTTGTTTGTTTGTTGTCCCCATCTTATTAAAACATCTATTCTATTATTCAATTTATTACAGGACTTGTCTCACTGAAATTTGGAAATAATCCTGCACCCTCTACAATGGTGTAGAAAACATAACCAGAGGAAATAAAATCAGGTTTTTTGTTTGAAATATTTTATTTGATAGCACATTCTTCCATTTAGAGCCTGGTATTTGGGATCCATCAGTGTTGCTTTCACAGAGAGCTGGATTCTGACTTGATCTTATCCACATTTTGTTGATGCTCTGTTGATTCTGCTGGGAATATGACAGTGAGTACCCACTTGGTGACCATGGGATCGACCTTCAGCAACAAAGTTTGGGACAAATTGATGTGGGAAACCTCCTCTGGGATTTGGACCTTTCCAAGTCATGTGAGTTACCTCTAAGCATGAATCAGCCTCTTGAATTCAGATACAGACAGGATGCCTCCTACCTTCTGCTGAGGGCAGAAAGATGGGAGCTGGGGCACACAGTGGCTAGTCCCTTGGTTTGGGTACTTTGGTGGCCAAGGGGATGAGGTGCATCCCATGCTAGAAGCTCAGTTCACATGTAGCCATAGTTACCAGAAGAAGTGTACAGAGATTTCTGAGAACAGAGGCTTTTACCTGCAGTGAAACCACTTCTAAAGTATCAAAAAGGAGCAGAAAGGATGATAATTCTAAAATATTATTTGGAGTACACAACTTTCTGTAATTGTAAGTCAGATCCCCTGAGCATGATTTTCTTCTTGCCAATAGTAGTTTTATGCTACAGATTCATCAGTTTCACAGTAGAAATGAAATCAGAATTGTTCTCCTTCTTTTCTGATGTGTAACAGGAGAACAGATCTGTAGCAGAAGGTCCCTTGCTTTCATCCCAGTTTAAATTTGGAACTTAATTCTATGCATGTCATAAGAAGTAGACTTGCAGGAGATAGGAAATAAAGGTCCATATTATTCACAGTTGTGGAAAAGGAAGCTTTTTACTGCCTTTCTGCCAACAAACATGGCTCTTAGTTATGAATATCCCACTCCAGATTAAAGCTTAATTCATGTGCAATTAAAAGTTGTTTGATTCAGTATTTGGCAACATTTTTTCCAGAAGCTCAGGGTGTAGTTTCCTCCAGAGAAGCTCTCCTGAGAACTGTTTGCACTAGAGAAGAAGGAAAAAACAGAAATCAGATTTACTCCTCTTTTGTGAGTTTGTGTACACACACATGTATACACACGAACACATAATTTTTAAAAAATGACTATAAAAGTGTTAAAATTATCATGACTCAGAAGTTTTAAAAGTTCACAAAAAGGAGGTGAAAAAGAAAACAGAATTAAAAAAAAAAAAAAAAAAAAAAGGGCTGCTAGAAAGATAAAGAGCTCCTTGTTACTAGGTGCAGAGCTGCTGAATGAGACCCTTGCCCACCTGGGCCTTTGTAGTGGGACAGAGGGTGTCATCACCATCTGCTCCTTCTGCCTGTAGCTCTCTCCCAAGCTCAACTCCACCATGCTGATGGCTGGGAGATGGGAATTGTCTGAGGAAGGGGCCAGGGTGTGCTGGCAGGAGGGACTGGTCCAGCCCTCTACCCATGTGCTCCCTCCCACTGGTGTGGGACTGAAATAGGGTGAGGAACGCCTGCAGCAGAGCCTGCACTACTTGTGGAGGATACTCAGGCCCTCATTACCTGGTGAAGGTCTGCTGGCAGCATTCGACCAGCTCTGTGATGTTGGCAGGGGAACTTGTAGAGTTGAAGGCAGTTTGTAACAAAATGTGGCATGGAACTTCCACATCAGGGATGGCCAGCATTCCTGTTAAACAAGGAACAATTTTGGTAATTTTAAGATTAGGGAGCGCCAGTTACTGGAGCAAGGTTGGATAAAATGCTCTGGCTGATTTGAAATCATCCCTTGAAATAGTTCCATAAAATGCTGCAAGTTTAAAATCCTCAAAAATCTTAGACATTTTCAAAATTTTTACAGAACTGGATTAAGTAATCACATATGTTTTACCTACAGAAATTAAACTGTGGTGACCCATTGCATTAAGAACATCTGGGCTTTTTATGCCTTTTCATGTTTCTAAAAACGTATGCTAGTGCTGGGCCAGTGAGCTTTCAATAAAAATGGAGCTATGCTGCATTTATAGCAGAACAAGTATACATGCAAGCCTTTCTTTTGTTTTAAAAGAATGTGTATGGTTTATCTACCTGTTTTGGTGTTCTCCAAAATTACAAATATTAACATCCAGTGTAGATGCAGACACAAAAAATGTGAAAATAACAGCTCTTCCTTCTACTTAGTGCTGTGAAACATGGTCACATTTTTAATATGTTATCTTACATGGGATAGTAGAAATTCTATGTCTCTTTCGCCTTCTGTGTAAATGAAAACATTTCATTTAATGTAAAATGAAAGCATCTCCCATTCCAGAAGAGGCAAGAATGTAATTTTCTTTCCATCGTAGATTTTGTTGTTTTGGAAAGATTACCCAGTACCTGTTCACAACTTTATTCTTAAGGCCAAGTTTGTGAAATGACAACATTTAGTAAGACTTCCTGATTCCTCAGTTATACTAAGTAGTTTCATGCATTAAAACATTATGGGCACAGTGTGCCTAATGAAATTTCAGGTACTTTACTTCTATAACCTTCAGAAAACACAGCAGAATTATCCTTACAGCATGTATGGTATTGCTGCTGCTGTGATCACAAAGGGACAAGAAAGCTGTGGTTCCTATAGACAGATTTCTTTTTCAACTTAATGAAGAAACAATTTCAACAATTCTTCACTGGATAAATACCAGTGTTTATCACATGCCCCAAAAAGAAAGCTGTGAAATGCACTGTTAAATACTAGGGGTGAGTTCTGTCTGCTGAATTATACCTGGGAATACCTCCAAGGAGACTTACATGTTCTTTTTTATTTCCTCCCTTAACTGGATGCTTCATTGTGATTCTTCACTCACTATGAATGTGAGAACTTGCAAACAAGGATCTCCAGTTGAGTCCCACCTTACGACAGTTTGTTTAAATTAAACGTACAGTGGGAATATTATTAGCCTCAAGCATTCTTTTAGCACTATGATAAAAATTTTGTAGCTTCTCTCACTTCTCTCTTGCATTCTATTTCTCATCTAACTCACTGTTTCTGCTTTGTAATTACTTCTTTATTGCAATAGGCAGCAGTGTAAAGAAGAGATTTTATCCTAAATATAACTTGCCAACATCTTTTTTTCTTGTGGGGTATTACACAAAGACTAACAAAAAAGTTTAAACTAAAGAAATAGATATTTCATATACTCCACTTTTCAGCAGCTTTTAATACAACGTTGACTCTCAATCTCATGAAGTTTCAAGTAGCAGGAACTTCCCCCCTGTAATTATCACATTGATGTGCTGCCGCCCTGTGGTCACTTTCACCAAATGTACCAAACTCATGTACAGTACCTGCAATGCATGCTGTCATGAAACAGGCAACAGTTCCAGCGATCATTGCTCTGAAAGCACCACTAGCAATTTCCTTTTTTTTTGTGGGAGCCATGCTTGCTAGGAAGAAAAGTAAAGTGTGCATAAAATAGAAGGCTAGATATCAGGAAAAAAAAAAAACACTTCAGTGAGGGAGTAGTCAAGCTCTGGAATAATTGGACTAGGTGATCTCTGGAGGTCCTGTCCAACCCCTACAATTCTGTGATTCTGTGAAAAATACATGTAGATGCAAAGAAAATTAACATGCTAGTTTTCTCTTCATGTGAGCAAAGCCCCACCCTGTGGCTCTAACCAGAAGAAATCAAGAAGGAAAATTAGGTATGTTTAGTTAAAGCCTTGTGGCAAGGTTTGCTTACAATGTTAAGAAGCTGGTTTGAGCACAAAAAAGGCAAATTATGTTTGCTTTGGCAATTTGCACATCTCTGCCAGCCAACAGCTGCTTTTAGAAGTGAATTTCAGTCACTGTACTGGGATCTAGCCCCTCAGCTGGATCCTGCTCTTACACACTGCTGTGATGCTGGCACTGCAAAGCCCACCTGGGCTCCATGGTAAAGGGATCTAATAGCAGTTCTGCTTTGCAGTGAGAAAGCCAGATGAATTTTCTTTCTTTCTTTCTTTCTTTTTCTTTTTTCTTTATTTTAAATTCTCCTAGAATTCTGAAAAGTTTGTGTTTTTTTTTAAATTTCTTTTTGTTTTTCTCTTCCCCTTTAAGTCAGTTGCATATACGTAACATTTTTGAAGAAAAACACTAATTTTGTCTTGCAAACTAGTTGGCTACAGAGATGGTTTGCTTATCCCAATCCTAAGATCTATAGTAGCTGCAGTGGTTGGCGGCATGACTTTTTGATAAGGAGACTTGGGGGCTTAGTCCCCTCCCCTCGTTCTCAGCTCATTTCCCGCACCTCAGTGTGAATATCCCTTAGGGAGTCCTCCCATGCCTAGCGGGCTACTGGTTCTTGAAAGAGAGATACTCAGCTCCTAAAGCTGCCAAGCTTCACCCCCGCAGCCCATCCCTCTGGGTGTTTCCTTGGTATTTGCTTGCTAATAAATAATCCATGAATGGCATTCTTACTTAGACTTCCTATTACCATTCCCAGAGAGCCAAAGTTGGCAAATCCACAAAGAGCATAGGTGGCAATGGTTTCAGAACGGACCTGGAAAACAAACAAATACTCAGTTGAATGAATCAAGACAGCACAGGCTGATTTAGAAGTCTGAAACTATGGCATTGTGGCCCAGGGCTCTGAGAACTGAAATCACATTATTAAATTGCACATGGTTGCTATCGCAGCGTGTGACTTGCAACAAGGTTAGCTCATTCTGTTCCTGCAGATATGCTGGCTTTCATATCTGAGGACTCAAAGACCACGTGGTAGATTTATTCTTCATATACGTTGATGAGTAGAAGTAAAGACAAAAATTATTCTTAACTCATAGTGACAACTTAGATATTATTTTTTCAGAGTGTCACAGACTCACAGACTGGTAGAATGATGTAGTTTGAAAGGGATCTCAAAGCCCAGCCAGTTTCAACCCCTCTGCCATGGCCAGGGCTGCCACCCATTGGATCAGACTGCTGAAGGCCCCATCCAGCCTGGCCTTGGACACTTCCAGGAACCACAGCTTCTCTGAGTAGTCTGTTACCATCTCATACCACGCTCTAAGTAAATAATTTCCTCCTGACATCTAACTTAAATCTCCCCTCTTCTAGTTCAAAACCATTTCCTCTTCTCCTGTCACTATCAGACCATTTAAAAAGTAAGCCTACATCTTTTTTATAAGCCCTGTTTGTTATTTTTTTTTATTGGAGGGCTGCAATGAAGTCTCCTTGGGGCCTTTTCTTTTCTGAGCCAAAAAAGCCCTGCTCCCTCTGCCTAAATTTGGAGAGATGCTTCCGTCTCTGGACCTGCTCCAACGCCTGGATGTAGTATTCCAGATGCAGCCTCACAAAGGCAGTATAGAGGAAGACAATCCCCTCCCTCTCCCTGTTGGCCACCCCTCTTTTGCTGCAGTCTAGGAAGTAGTTGGCATTCAAGGTTGTGAGCTCACGACCAGCTTTTTCATTTGCCAGGCTTTTTCCTGCAGGGCTGCTCGCTGAGATGAATTCTCTCAGACTGTTGCCCTGATCCAAGTGCAACACCTTTCACTTGGCCTTTTTGAACATCATGTCATGAGTCAGAGAGCTTTAATTCATCTTGGTGTTCATAGCTGGCCTGGTTTTGTAGCACTCTGCTGAAATCTCAAGTTTTGGTATGCTGTCCCTAACAAGCAGAGAGTTTTATGAGCCCAGCTGCTCTGTGTATGCTCCACCCTGTGGATGGAAGAAGGAAATGGAAATATGTTTCATTCAGAGTGGATGCTTTGATGTAATAACAGGCAGATAAATGTTATGATTTATGAATCCCTACTACTAATTTATTTGCTTCCTGACTTTAGCAATCTTCCTTCTCTTGGAAGGACCCCTTCCCACATGGAGGGACCCCTCACAGGACACAAGAATGACTGTGCGTGGAATCAAGATAGAAACTTCAAGGCAAATGTAGTTCCAACACTTTGGGAAAAAATGTAGCATCCCTCAGCAAATAGACTTTTGCTCCCAGCCAGCTCATAACTTCTATTTACTGTATTTTATGTGCAAGACAGCTGGATGAACCTAGTAGGTTTTCTATTTATTAGAAGTTTCCTCTATTTCCCTTCCTATTTTATGAAAACCAATTTGTAGAAATTTTCAATCAATCTGTACATATGCGGGAAAATGTGTTTCAAGTGCACATTCTGCCTGCTTTTCCTAGAAAAGGTTTTGTGTACCATGATTTCCTGCTTTCACTTGCATTCTCCCAGCTTAAAAAATTGGAAGCTTTGTAATTACTTACTTAGATCAGGCAGTAAACAAAACTGCTCGTTTGCTTTCTCTTTCTGAATATCTGTTACTAGATACACTAGTTATTATTTATGCAGATCAGAAATTAGAACTGGAAGCTATGCTACTCTCGGATGAACGGTTGTGCCAATTAAAATGATTACTTGGCCATTTTTACAAGTGTTATGAATCAAAATTGCTTTTACGTCTCAGAGACTTTTATTGTGGGAGTTAATACAGCTCTGTAAGGGTATTAAATGTGAACAAAGAAGTCTTATACTGCATTTTACTGAATAAAAAGGAAAAAAATAAAGTAAAATACAGGTGATGGGATCTAAATCAGACTAAATCTAAGAATTCATTGAATTCACAGCCATTTTCCCTTATGGAACATAACATGGCTATAACAAGGCTGACCAAAGGTCTATCTAGCTCAGAGATCTTTCTCTAGGACCACTGATAATGGAAACATGGACAAGAGTGGGAGAATTTGATCAGACTAACTGGCTTTATACCTCAATTTCTGATACATGTTCCAGGAATAAAGAATGCAAGTGGTCAGGAACAAGGTTTTAGTTTTGTACCAAGGCAGGTATCCAAAGTATCATACTAAAGAAAATGAAAATTAAAGCCTGTACCTAAGAAGGTTCCCTAACTAAGGGTCCTCTACACTGACAGCTTATCTTGATTGGAATAGCAAGGACCAGTGGAGGTGGCAGAGCTCATAAAGGGGGGTGCTAGAGTTACAGCTGCAAAAATCAGTCTTGATCACTGTAGTCTTTGCCACTGTGCAAGTAAGTGCAAATTATATGGCATAAAAATACCTGGTGTATGCCATATTATATGCCTTGTACTACTGCCTTCTGCATGGGGATAATAACCTCCAGTAGAGGTGCTGCACGGACAAGATGATACTATTCTAAATGCTATGAGCTAGAGCTTCCTGGATTCCTCTCCAGAAGCATAATGCTTGAGGAAATCTCTATGGACAGGAATATCCTTCAGTTCTTGCCCAGAATTTTCCTAGGAGAGTATCTCATAGGGAAGTGCTACCTAAGAATGAAGTAAGAAAAAAGTCACTTTGAAGATAGCCGTGGTCTTCAGGAAAGTGTTCTGCGGGATATGGCATATTCTTTAAAACTTCTCTAGCCATAAGCTATTCCTTTCTTTACTTGTTTGAGATATAGTGTGGTAACAGTCATGGCAGGCTCACAAGACAACGCTGCATTTTAACAATTGTGATCTGTTGCTGAAAGACACAGTTTAAACCAATATGCCACCACTGTCCCGATGAGCTCATACTAAAAGATATATTGGCTGCAGCAAAAAAGAATTAGATTGAATAAATATCTATAAAAGAAAACGCTACTTACCGTCATATATTGTTTCACATCATTTATGTACATGCTCCCACCCTTTTCTCGATTGTGTATCAGTTTTGAGAGACGTTCATAAGCCACAAATTCATTGAAGAAAGTCTTGTAACCTAGGAGTCCACCAACAATAAAGCTGTCTTCCCAGTCTACTCCCATCATAAAGGAGAATGGCATAAAGAGATATGCACAAATGTTCTGCAAAATATGTAAGACAAAACTGGTCAAAAGTGATCTAAAAACAATGACAGCTGATAAGTTCTATAGACTGAAAGTAAAGGTGGGTTTATTTCAGTGTAGGAACATTGGTTTTCTTACTGCCAGAACATCTGAGAGATTGGGAATTAATTTTTAAAATATCAACTCACAATTTAGATCTAAAAAAGTAATTAGATATATCCTTAATTTTATCCAAATACTTCAAACACTTCATATAAAATAAGTCTCTGTGTCTTATTTTTCGCCAAAAATGACTTCTGGATGGTTAGAGCATTTGAAGAAAATAAAAGGGCTTGAGTTAAAAGTGTCGACAAAAGAATAGAAATCTGGTTCATATGCTGATTAAATCGTTTTAATGAACAGGCTTTACAGGTTATTGAACTCCAATTGGTATAAAGAAAAGGGCTTATTTCTGCGTAAAAGCTGTACTCCTGACATAATTAGAATGATACATGTTTTTCCTAGTATAAAAACTATGCAAGAAAAAACGTATCTCATATTCCAGTATAGCTTATTTTTGCAAATGAAAGGAGGTCAAGCAGTGAAAGCAGATTGTCTTTTGTGGACCTAACTGAGATGTTTAAGCAGTTACTGTTCTTGCACGTCCCTCTGCCCCAACCCCACAAAAAGTATGTCCTCACACCAACATCTTCCTTTTCCATTCAAGACAAAAATGCACAGCTAACCTGTACATCTACAGCACAGACCCACTAGGCTTACAGTCCTAGCTGGACCTTCTTCAAGAGCGGAATGGAACACAACAGAAGTTAGTGACTCTCAAAAGAAATGGCCAAATGAAAATGTTTGTGTGTTGCATCTTCTTATAATTTATCCATTCATCCAAATCCTGCTCCATCCATTAGTTTCTGAAACACCACCCTTGCAATGAATGTGGCTGAGGTATGCATACACATGCCTTTCCTCTGCTGTGGTTGTCCATGTAGTGAAATAATCTGCAGAAATTTCTGTAGGATAGCATCTTAATATTATTAAAGCCAATGTGAGTGTCTATCCACTTCTTCAGGCCCTGTATCACAATGCTATATCCATGTTTCATACTGCTGTTGTATCAGGAATTTGGAAAACAGAAAGACCAAATCCATTGAATCACTGTTCTGTTGGGTCAAGAACGATGTATCATCCTAAGCTAAAAAAAAATCCTCAAAAACTGAGTCCTATTTAAAGTCTGTTTCCTCAGCTGATTGATTTGGTTGTAGTTTTACAGTTGTGTTGGTAACAAGTCCAGCCTTGTACCACTGTCCTTATTTAGGTGAAGCTGGGGAGCTTTAAGGACTTGCTGCGGCTACCTAAAACAAAAGGCACTTCAATGTTTATTTGAAGGAGATGTTAATGATTTGGCAAGTACACAGCCAAGCCAGAAGAGACAAGTATTGGCACACAATGCTCAAAAAAGTGCACTTATCAAAAACAGTTCAGAGGGAAACTCTACATGGACTAATGAACAGAAATATTTACATGGCAAAAATTTCCCTTTGATAGTAAAGACATTTCTGAAGAATACGTGTGCAAAAGTATAAATTTTCAGATCATACTAAAAAATCAACACAACAAAACAGATGACAGCAACAAGCCACACAGATGCTTAATTTAAGAACAGCAGATTATGTACACATGTAAGTTGTATTAAGGACTTGAAGACCATACCTCAAAATTCAGCTGTGGATAGTCAAACAAACTGCCCACCCAAGAGAGGGCTGAGTCGACAAAAGCCAGCAGGGCAAGGAAGGAGATGAGATTCACAGTGATGTTTGCCACCAACAGAATAGAGCTGGATGCACCTTGACTGGCTGCCTCCAGCAGGTTATTTGATTCACTTATTCAGTGAAAAAAAAAAGCAAACACAACAGATTGTGAACATTTTGTAATTCAAGAAAAATCACAGATCTAAAAGTTTCATGAATGTGATTAGCAATCAACTCCTAGAACTGTGTGTGCAGTCATAAGGAAAATAACGGTCAGGTTTGTGCCTTGGATCCTCCTGGGAGATACTGGGAGGGTGTGTCTTTGGTACCCCGAGGACAAATTCTGGCATGGTTGATAGTAAGAGTGTTTTGGAAATAGAGGTGGGGCAAAATCTGTATCATATCCCAGTGCTGTGACTGCTTGAGACACTGCTGGGATGAGGGAGTGGGCACTGATCTTTTTGCAGGCAGCCCTTGCAGAGATGCTTATTCTGTTCAGAAGCAGCTTCTTCCAAGACTTGCTGCTTTGTCTGTCATTCCTGAGGCAAGTAAGTCTCCCTGCAGACGGGCAAAAAGGTTGCTGCTGGTGCCGTCACTGAAATGGTTGCTCTACCTTTATTTTTGTTTGCTTGTATTTGTAGATTTGTTGCAAAGAAAAGAGCAAATGGGAGAATCTTTTGGTGATTCACATTGGACAGGCATTTCAGTCTCCTGAAGAGTTGTCAAGCCCAGGTCCATAGCAGCTCTGCACCTGTCCTGATGAGTAGTGGTAGGTACCTTCAGATAGTTATAGCTGGGCATGCTGCACTTGAGTTCATAAACTGCTAGCTTGGCACATAGCAGCATATACTTGATTTAATTCCTGCCCACTCATCATGTGCTGCCCCTAAATCTCATGTGTAAGGAGTTAACTAGTTTTCTGAATGGTGTTTTCACAAGATTATTACTGTTAACATAGAACCTAGATGAGTTACCCTTTTGCCATTTTTAGGCCACTCTTCAAAGTTACTTTAGGCTTTTCAGTTTCAGGCCAAAACAGTTTGGAGGTGGCTAACGATGCTGGTGCGGACATGACAGAAGCAGTCAGTAGGTGGGAAGCAGAAACCTAGAATTTTGAGTGACAGAAAATATGCTGTGATAACTGCATCATGAACATAAACAAGCATGTAGAAAGCAACTAAAATCATTAGATGACTGGATTATTTTTCTACAGGGAGTCATTAAAAATATCACATTACTTGTAGGGAAAGAAAGAAAACTGAAGAAAGCTAACTGGAGAGAGTGGAAGCCTAAGAAGTAAAAAGTACAAAGGAATCTTTCCATGAGGAGAGCTGCTTCTCTCCTATCCAAACCAAAAATCAAAAGAAAGAAAGAAAGAAATGAAAAAGCCAGATGCATGGCAGAACAAAACCAAATCCAGGTCCTGCATGCAGCAATAGAAGAACAGAAGAGTGAGAGCTAGCTTCTGTAACAGTGCATGTATGTTCCTTGATAGCCAAACATTATTTCTGTCTCTTGAAAGTGCAATTAAAAAAAATGTACTTGGCTTAATTTCTCTGTTACCCTTTCATCTCTTCTTTCATAAATTTCTATGCAAAAAACTTTGCTAGCTTTTGCAGTATTTCTAGCTCTTCCTCTCTTTGCTTCTTGGTCTTTTCAGTCAGTCCTCTCTTCTTGCCTCTGTCTCTCCATTGTATTTTATTCAGATATGGAACAATTTTATCATCCATCCCCTGATGTCTTTGATAGAAAATCACACCTTCAGCCTTCCTTTTCTGTCTAACCTTGTGCTGCTAGCCTCATGGAAGACAAGGCATTCACTATCTGTGTTTATACAGTATTACTAGAACTTTGGTCACAAACAAAGTATTTAGGATTGTATGGCTAGCAGCCACTCCTGAAGGACTTAATCTGTGACCAGCAAGCATATTCCATGTTAGTTCATCTGGACTGCAGAAATGTACAGAAATCAGAATTTCCTTGCAGCTAAGGCAGGAAGACTCTCTGTACACCTAAGGTGTACTACTCTACTTAAGATCAGACCATGTTATCTTCTTCTTTTTTGTGATAACTTCTATCAGGAAGAAAAAAAAAAGAAGGTAGAGGAATAACTCAGCTGTACTTCCCAATATTTTAGCTGGGCTTCTCTACTTAAATAGTTTAAGCTAAACCATATGTTTTCAGTTCTCCCTCTCTCACTTACCCCAAAAGAAATATATGCTCCTAAGACGCTTCCAGCAATAGTTGAGAATCCTGCTGTCATGACTGCATGGAGTTCAGATTTGGTGATGTATGGCAAATATGGCCGTACCAAGAGAGGAGACTCTGTCTGGAATTGAAAAACAAACAACAAATTCAGAACTTCCTAATAAATCCTCAGAAATTTATCTTACTAAATGGGCAGGAAAATCACCAGCTGCATCGCACACTCCTATGTGTTTTTCACCAGTCAATCTTTGTGCTAATGAGTGCACAACATGAATAATTTAGGGCTTTTTTCTTCAGGAGAGAATGTCTCTTACTGATGATTCTTGCAGATCTTAACTTTCCTCCAAAGGCCAAGTGAAATTGCCAAGAAATCCAAATCGAGTTCTGAGTGAGCTAGAAACAGCCATGGATTTGAGCTGCAGGTAGAGCTGTGCATCGTGGGATACATGTACACCAGCCAGTATTTATGGGCAGGTGCTCCCAGTACTTCTGGCATGAGTGTGAACATATCCTTAGGGTAGTGTTAAGGGCATTCTAGAAGAAGTATGAAAGAGTAAGGCACTGTTGCAAAATAACTATGATGTGGTAAGTGTTTTTTGGGGATTGGACACTACTCAGTGATCTTTTCACTCTTCTCTGAAGTCTTGGATTGATACTGCTGTAGTGTAATTTTACTGGATTTTCCATTAAGTGGACCATGTGCTAAGCCTCCGTGGCTAAGGCCTTGTGCAGATGAGGCAGGATCCCATTCTCTCTATCACTATCTGCCTTGTGCCCCTTTTCATCCCATTTCTTTTCTCCTTAGTTTAAGAAGAAAAAAAAAAAAGAAAAAAAATTATAGCCTTGTAGTAGTCTCACAAGGGAGATCTATTACCTACATTTATATCTGAACATCTTTCGGGAACAGATGTATTTCCAAAAGTATGTTCTGTTGTGGCCAACACATAAACTTAGAAGAATTCTATCTTCCAGGAAATCAACCACCAGACTTTCTGTACTATTGTCCTTACTTCATCTGAATTTAATTTTTATACACAGATGCTTGCTGAATAGTTATATTTCACAATATTCAGTAATCTCATTCTAGCATGTTTTTCCATGCTTAAACTCACCTGTCCCACAAATATGTTACCAGCAGCTACAAGAGACTCAACAGGAGTTGTCCCCATAAAAATCTGCATTATCCAACCAACCTAAAGTGATAAAAAGTGAAAAAAAAGAAAAAACAGATAAACACATTGGTGTGCCTGATCCATTAACTTCTTGAATTAATCATGTCAGTATCAGGGCTCTGAGACTCCATAAATATTTAATATTAATGATTTCAACATCAAGATAATGTGTGTTCATTTAGGAGTAGCATGCTTAAATAAGACAAGGAGGAATAATTTAACAGAACTGAGGGTAAAATTCTGAAAGACCTCAGGCTCCTCCTGGGCACTAGCTGCTGAACTAAATTAACTGAAGTAGATATTTTGATATGTCATTATTACTTATGTACCTTTCCAAAGGGACTTTGACCATGTGAAGGGGAACAAAATGCAGAATTTTATTACGGCAAAAATTTTAGTACACAGTATTTCATCATGGAGAAGTTTGTGCTTATTGTGTAATAATCCTGTAAATGTGAACGACAAAGGACTTTTCATGTTTATTCAGAAATAAGCTGTAATTGTCACCAATAAAAAGATCTTTTCCCTCATCTGATAAATTCACTGGGCATATAGGTAGAAAGACTAATTGTAGACTTGCTAGCCAACTTTACAGACTGGACAGCAGACCTATGACCTGACAAAAATGAAGACAAAGTATGAGATGAGGAAACAGTTTCCAATCTTTGGTTTTGGGGTGGTACTGTATGGATTCAGGAGTTGGACTTGATCCTTGTGGTCCCTTCCAACTCAGAGGGTTCTTTGATTCTGTGATTCCGTAATCTTATTCGGGGAGACAAGTTCTCTGGGCAGCCTGTGTGTGGGTGGTGTTCACAATTACTCCTGCAATACTTTGTAGTAGGCAGCAATCCAACTGGCTGCAATGTAGCCTTAATCCTGCATTTTGTGGGATGAAAAATGGACATGTGACAGATGGAAAGGAAGATTTAGGTAAGGATAGCATCTGAGGGGCTCGGGAGCAGCCATGCAAAGCCATTGGCTACTATGGCATTAACAGTACAGTCTGGGGTGGAAACGGCGCTTGGTGATGTCACTTACGATTTTGTAGTGGTGACATTCAAAACTACTGTCAGGTTAAAAATAAACTACTTTCCATATGTCTTCCCTGAAAGGATACAGGCATTCAAGGTGTCTCATATTAGGCAAACAAGAACCTAATGTTAGCAATTCTTACCTTTCCAACGAGCCACTGCATGAATCCAATGTGATAAAGCATAGACATCACTGTGCTGAAGAAAACCACAATTGGCAAGACCTGATTGGGAAGCATAAAATCATTAAACTTCTAGAATGGTTTTCCTGTCCATGATTCTGTAGACTCATGTTTTTTGAGATACACTCAGAAGTCTTGAAAACTAATCATTAAGTTTACATCTATGCTGTAAAACTTCTAACCTTCATGAATTGTTGTATTTGTGCTGGAATTATTTATTGTCTATCTGTGAAGTATTTGTTTATAGCTGTATTTATGTGAGCTCAAACATTTACTGAGCACTAGCACTTTCTAAAACATGCACCGACTTTTGAAAGCCATGAAATATATACAATGGCATAGAATTCAGAGTTCAGCTCCTCTGTGTTTATTTCTTAAAAAAAATACTGTTTAGACAGCTATATAAGTACTGGGACAGAAATCCTTCAGAAGATGGAGAGATTCTAATGGGAATTGTAACTACCTCGATTTCCCACAATAAAAGGCAGCTTGCTTAGAAAGCTCAAGCAGTATAGCTGCCACTTAATAACACAATATAGTAAAATCCTCTGTTTTGTTATTCCATTATATTGATAACATTGAGTGTGGCATATGGAAGAACTCTGTAACTGTAAGTACAGACACATTCTGCTTAAAAACAAATTCACACATTTATACTTATTAAATATAAGGAAAATCAAATATGTATCCTTCAGTGGAAGTAGAAGGAACATTTTCCTTAAACATATGATTTAAAACAATTCCAAGAATGTTTAACCCACTATGTGCTAGTTTTTCACTTTGAATAAAATTAATATCATTTAATTCTCAAGTTGTCAAACACATGGGAGCACTTCATTTCTATACTCATAGAAAAAAATAATAGAAAAAAAAAATCTCAGAAGTCTCCAGGATATGTCAAACAAATTAATGATGGTTAAAACCATGCCACTAAGAATAGTAAGGTATTGTGTGTGCTGAACTAAGGTCATAATATATCATAAATAAAAGAGGTAAACGGAATGGAGAAAACAAAAAACAAAAAAAAAAAAACAAAACAAAAAAAAACCCAAAAAATATTGTTAGTTCAGAACTTTCCAGCAAATTAAAGCTGTTCCTTAATACAATCAACAATTTTGATAAACCCTGGAAACTCAATTTAGATAATCAAAAGTCTGCTGTGTATGTCAGTTAAAATCATGAGTGTATTTCACTCCAGATGGATGAGAAGAGCTATCAGTTGATGGAGCAGAATGTTTTTGGCTGAAGGAGAGAGGAGCCCGTGTTCTGTCTGTGGTAGGTGACAGCTAGCATCCCTTTGCCTCACTTCAATCACTTCTTCCTGTGAAAATAACCTGCAGAACTGTAAATCACGCTTCTCCATTTCTGAGCTGCAGGCAGTTCTGGATGTAGAGTTATTCTTTATGAAACAGAGAGGTTATTTTCCAGTTGTGACAATTTCTGCCTTGACTGCATAAAAAGCTGGAGACTATTTTAAAGCTAAACTAAATCCCCAGTGACTTAATGTTGTACCAAATATGTTATGTCTTCATCAGAAAATAGCAGCAACCGTTTAACAGGTAAATAGCTGTTTTAATGATCTATTCAGGCTAACAGTCATCTAGGGCATAATGAAATCACATGGAAAATATTTGCAAATCATTAATACAAGCACATGGAAATCAGCTACATGCAACACACTGCATTGCAATGGATTTTCAATTACACTGTCTGCAGAAATAAATGCAATGAAAATCAAAGTCAACTGACTAAAACAAAACCTATTCATCAGTTAAGCTTGAAGGTACACACAGGTAGAACCTGTAGGTGAAGAAGATGTCAGTGCCAAGGAAAGTGGATTGAGAACTACGAAAGAAAATTCAACACAGAAGTCAGATGGACCTCATCTTGGATCTTCTCTCCATAAACAGCTAGCATGTTTCCACTTGGGGAAGAACAGATAGGTCCTGTAGTGTAATTATACCTTCTTGGTCAAACTAATGGAACTATATCTCTCTCCATGAAAAAACATTCAGAAAGTTCAGTCTCCTGTTTCTAGTACCTACCACATACTTTTAGATAGGCAAGATTTAACTGATGAAGAAATGTAATGAGTACCCTGAAAAAGCCAGTAACTTCTATGTACAGTTTGTAACAAAGAGCTAGAAGTCTAGGCTTAGAAATCTAGCTACCTTGCTTGAAGCAGTTACAGGTATCACGAAAGATCACTAGGTTGGTCAAACAGGACTTGCCCTTGGTGAAGCCATGATAACTTTCCCGCACCACCTCCCTGCTTTACACCTGCCTTAGCAGAGCTCCCAGGAGGATCTACTCCATTGCATTTTCCAGCACAGAGGTGAGACTGACGAATCAGTAGTTCCCAGGGTCATCTTTATTATTCTTCTTAAAAATGTGTGTGATGTTGCCTTTTTTCCAATCACTGGGGACTTGACCTGAATGCCACAACTTTTCAGATATTTTGAGAGTGGTGGCTTGGTGACTACACCAGCCAATTCCATCGGGATACTGGGATGCATCTCACTGAGACCCATAAACTTGTGGATATTCAGTCCCTCCTGGACTTGGCTTTTCTGGTTGAATTATCTGTAAAAGTCGTTCTTGTTGGCATCCCTTGGAAAGCTTAGATCAAGCTAAACTCTGTCTTTCCTAACCCCATCCCTACACGCCAGCCTAGCAGCTTCCTTATACTCTTCCCACAGTACATTCCCGTTTCCACTGCCTGTGTATTTGCTTGCTGTTCAGTTTGATCAGCAGGTCCTGGTTCAGCCATGCCAGTCTCTTGCTTTCCTTTCCTAATTTGTTACCCCATATAATATATTAAAATATGATTTCTATTTCTTGTTGAAATGCTTCCCTACAGCCCTTTCTTCCTCCCCCCTCCTCCCCCAAATTGTTACGAATATTTGTAGTAAAAACATTTTTAATTACTTTTAAGAAGTGATAGAGCTCATTGTGAAAAATGTAAGAATATCCTGCTTTGATATCTCCAGGTAAGAAAGAAGATAAAAGCTGTGTAAATCCATAATTAGATGTCTAAAGTGCTAGACAGAGAAATGGCCCCTATCAGAATCCTGATACACTTAGTGTGTTTTTGTTGTGTTGTTATTTTGAACATATAAATGCTCTTGATTCCAAACTAAGCATGTGCCATGACAGGAACTATGTGTGGTAACAAAGCCAGGCAGAACACTGACACATGTAATGGAGCAGAGTGCACTTGAGCTGTATTTCAGCATTTTCCCAACAAATTCTAAGGGAGAGATGGAGAATCTGGGGATCACGCTATTGGCAGACGTGAATCCTGCAGTATTCCCTGCTTCTGCATGGGCACCTTTTCCTTGGTATGAAAATACACCTAGGCTTTCCACTTCTAAATAGGCAATGTCTGTCACTTAGTGGTCTATACAGCAATTCAGGATATGACAGTATAGCACAGTATAGAACCTTGTGCAGACATGAGGAAGGTAGGAAGGAGATGATGTTTCTTTAAAGTGGAAAGGACATCTTTCACCAGATTAGACTGCCCAGGGCCCTATCCAACCTGACCTCCCTATGGATAGGGCATTCACATACTCTCTGAGCAGCCTGTGCCTTGCCATGCTCTTAGTAAAGATTTTTTCCCTTACATCTAACAGGAATCTATACTGTTTTAACTTAAAGCCATTACTACATGATCTCTAACTACAGTCCATTATATATGAGACTCCCAGATCTTATATGCAGAATAAAATATGGAAGCGTTTGCCTCTTAGCTGATCTCTCAGGTTACTACACTCTTATAGTAAGACATATAATGCATATATTTCCCAAACATTCTGTTCCTTTCTGTGACCTAACTTCCCATACTGTACTTATAAAAGCTACCTTACCTTAAAAGCAAAGAAATGATCTGTGTATTTTTCACCGAAGACAAACTTAGCACCTGTGTCAGAGTACTCCAGAAAAGTCTACACACAGAATAAAATGAAATTAGTAATAGGCTCTGTGTCATCAACAAAAAGCATACCAATATTGCTAGATTTGTTGCAGCAATTTTGTGCAGTTCAAGGATCTTGTGCTATGCTATTTATGGGTCAAGGCTTAACTGAGCTGCATCAGTTAGGGGTTTCTGCTCTGTTCTGCCACAAGTGCATACTATTCCCAACTGTGTAAATGAACAGCACAGGACAAGTTTTCCTGCTTTACTAAGAGGAGAATGTATTTTTTAATCCTGATACTGTGGTATTCTACACTCCCAATGTAAATACGTACAATAAATGATACTGTTTGAAAGGGAGATTTGATGGTTGAGGTAATCAGTTGTAAAAAGAACAGTCAAAAGCTGACATAAAAGAAGATTTTACTTTTTAATTCTGGTATTGTGATTCATTCTTATATTCCTGACACCAACATGTGCTATCACTGATAAAATGTAAAATGGAGATGTAAATGGCTAGTTACAATGACAGTGGCCATAAGCCACATGGAGCTAATGAGAGGGGGCACTAGATGTGCTTCAGTGGGAACTGAAAGGGAAGGCTGAGAATCCAATGACAAAACCCAGGTAACTTCTGTTGCTTGCAGGGTAGCAGCAAATGGACGTCAGATGTGTGCCTCCACTCCTGTGCAGAGAGTACATTCTGCCCTGTCTTACTTCAAAGGCACTTAATTATCTGTACTGTGAAGAACTGATGCATAAATAGTAACTCTGTGATGAAAAGTCTGAATGTCCTTCAGTGAGTACTCTCTAGTCTGATTTTTGGATTTTTCTTATTTAGTACTTTGCAACAGCGAGCTTTTTAAAACCTTTGTGTCTGCAGACTACCTTTACAGATACCTATGATCCTGTCCCCCTCTAGAGATCTCTTACTGTTTGCAGTGACCTGGTTTGCTTTGTCCCAGAGGTGGATTCTTCTACTTGTTCCTTACTTTCTTATATGTTGTGGTAAGTCTTACAAGCCCCTGGAACTACAACTGTTCTGAAGATAGTGGTTTTTCAGGCTTGCTAAATCTCAAAGCTTTTCAGCATGTCAAGATTTTTAGAGGGATATTTTGGTGTTGGACCAAGTGTTAGTATTTCCATGAGGGAACTAGGATAAAAGCAATATTGCATTTGGAGGGTTGCAAGATATGATTTTATCCCAAGGAAGGTGAAGACATTAACAAACTCTGGTCAGTATTTATCAACCTGTTGCACGTGGTCTTGTGGTATCTCGGTGAGACAAAAGAGAAGACTGAATGTAGGTTGTCAGTTACTATTCAGAACTCAGTTTTCCTCATGAGGGAAAAACATCTAGGGGCAAATAGATTGTTGCACTGCCTGTTAGGTAAGAGCCTCAAAACAGAAAATGACATCAGAAATAAACAGTTATGTCCAGTAGCTTACCTGGATCTGAATGCCTAGCCAGTTAAATATATCAAACCCCAGTTTTGTCCTCAGGATAAGAACCCCAAGAATAAACTGCATTACTATTCCTGAAAACACTGGTCTCCAAGCAACCTAGATGGACAGGAAAGTAAAAATGGTGAAACTTCTTGTTGTTTAATATGTAACAATATAGTTCAGATGTTTCTTAATATAATGCTTAATGGATTGTTTGGCTAGTCTGCAGGGTAGCAGCAGCTGCCAAAGCAAGGGTCTTAGAGCATAAGTCGCTCCTAATGGGAGAACTTTGGGGTGTGGCTATATCTATCTGAGATAAGTGCTGAAAATCTGGTTATATAAGTGTGAACATGCCCATTTCACCAACACAGATTGCAAGCAAGCAAGTAATAATAAAAGGAGAGACAGTTCTTCCTGTGTTACAGTTTAAAGTTGAAATAAACAGACATGATGGCAGCAGACAAGTGATACTTTGACAGGGTTCTTCCTGTCTCTCTCTTTCTTTATCCTCCTCCCTCCCTCCCTCCCTCCCTCTCCATGTTTTTTTTGTTGTTGTTGTTGTTTCTTTTTTTTCCCTTTTTTTTTTAAAACTGGAATCATCATCCAAAAAGAAATAACTAAGGTGATTTTTTAATAAAAAAACATTATTTCTACACAGACTTTATCATATGTTTGAGTAATTGCAGCTGTATATTTGTCTTCTCCAGCTTGTATACTTGGGAGCTACTTAGTGCTAGCTATTGCTAGTCATGCGACACAGTCAACCACAGGAAAAGCCGAGTCTGTATTTGAATGGCCCCTCTTTGCTACACACACAGATTTCTGCTCTGCTGCCTCAGGAAAACTTCATTTTATTTCGTGAAAACTGCATCTGATAATTAACAAATTGCTGAGATGGCTCTTGTTAATTCATTCAGTTGGTATTTTAATAATATGAACCAATTAAGTGTAACCAGGACCCGTTGGACAGCACAAAGTTTTTTGGAAGCTGAGGTGGGAGTTGCCATGGCTTTTGTGATATCACAGTGGTGCAGAGAATTATGGTGGAAATCTCAGTTGGAAAATTAACGTAAATGGCATCAGGGAGCCTGTAACAATTTGTTAGTGAAATCTGTGGGACTGAGCTTGGCATTTGCAATGGAAATGAAATTGATGAGAGTACAAGAGCTCCAGTTCATGCAGTGTGCTTTAACATGACAAGAATGTACACTGTCACTATAACCCGACATTCTGGAAGCTGTGGTAAGCCTGCTGTGGATGAGAGGCAAAGAGCAACCTGCTCAGGCTTGCATTCACGCTCTGGAAGCAAAAGCGTTCCCACCCACAGCTCTGCTGGTACAAAGGACAGGAAATGGCCTCCCGAACAATTAAGAGACAGTTGCTCATACAGCCCCATGAATGTTTCCCAAGATGTCAGAGCAAAATGGCTTTCCTCCAAAGTGAAACACATCACTGTACTCTGACAAGCTTAAATTCTGGTTTTAATGAGTTTTCTTTTACTGTTACTGAACTTAGCCCTAAACAGGGAAACAGTTTTTGAGACATTAAACTTAAAATAAGAAAGATCCAAAATAGATTAAATACTCACTCTTGTTGGATACTTGGAGAATATAAACATCAAGAGAATATACATCACAAGCCCACCAAAGGAGATCAGCTGGTGGGATCCTTGTCTTGCTGTGTCAAAGATGAGCCAGAAAATGATAGCTACAATAACAACTGCACACACTACCCTGCAAGATAAAAAAGTGTCAGGCATGACATTGTGGAGGAGTTCAGAGATTCCTTCCCTCCTATCTGTCCCTGACATTTACGTCTCTGTGAAAAAGATCTCTGAACACAAGTATTAAGCTGAAACATTTAGTTGTACAAAAGCAGTATTAAGCTGAAACATTTAGTTGTACAAAAGCAGGAACCTGTTTTAGTGCTGCTCTCACTGCTACACTCCTCGGTGTCAACCAGAAGTGTCTTGCACCTGTGCTCCCAGAGGAGTGATGAACACTCAGTAAAATACAAGTGACTAGGCATTGTTTCTACTAAGTGAAATGTGAAAATATGCCCTCCTTTCCTACTCCATTCTCTTTTTCCTTTATGTCTTCCCCATTGACTAATTTGTTGGATCTGGGCGGGAGCTTCATTTCAAACTGCCTTGTGCACAGAAAATACACAGCATTAAAGAGCAGGCTGCAAACCGCTTACTTCTTTCCAACTGACTGTAGCCTGTTTAGAAAAACAACTTTTAGTCACAGCGATTACATGACAAAAGCAACGTATCCATCAATCTCCACTAACAAGGAACTATGCACAGTTTCCTTATTAGGGCAACTATCCTAACAACAGTCTGAAAGATAGGGGAATACAGCATATAGCTTACAGAGGGGAAAACTAAACACAGTTCAATTTATTTCATATTGATTATGTCCAACTGCTGTTCCACTGATTGGAGTGGTATTTAAATAAATTTACCTATGTAAATTTCTTTTTTTGACCTAAAACACAAGTACTACAGGCTAGCTTCACAAAATTGTCTCCTGCAATGCTGAATAGCACCTTCTGCACGTGAGAGACTTTCTTTCTCTTGGTGATCTGTGATCCACAGTTAACCACTTAACCTGGAACATGCTGTTTAAAGATTGCAGCCTGCCTAATTCAGCATTTACTGCCTCTGAGTTGTTCCATCTACCCACCAAGACTCTCCAGCGCTTTCTGTTCCTTCCCCTGCCAAATTGCCTAACATAGGTTTTCGGGTGCAGCTGCTCCCTGATGTGACTCAAGAGAAAAAGGACCAAAATCTTTGTAGCATTTTTCTTTGAAATTTATTCTCCTGGGGCAAACCAATTAAAAATCTTAAGAAAAAGACTAATTCATCATTATTTTGCGAGCCTGCAATGATTCCTTCTTACAGCTCTGTCTCCCTCTGAGATGAGGTGATGCAGCCGAGAATGAAGGATATTGCACAATTTTTTTTTATTTTAAAGACATTTCACTTGGTCTTTGGAATCTCAGTCTGCCTCCTTTCATCCCTCGTTTTTCCAGGAATAAGTTAAATACTCCTGATAGTTGTTAAGAAGTATTTGGAATAAAAATCTTCCATATGTAAGTATCTGCAGGTTATCTACCAGATAAATGTTTACCACTCCAAATAAGATTGTATGATGTTATTACAACATCAAATGTGGCTGCTATGATTTGACTTTTGAAGATTAAATCAGAAAGGCTCTTAGCTCATTTCTGTGGGGATTTGTGAACAAGTAGTGCTTCAATAACACATTTCGGTATTTAATAGTCTACTAAAGTTAGAATTAAGGTGATTTTTGTTGTTGTTTTTCACAAAATTCACAGTTCTCTGAGCAGCTGACAATGGCATTTCTGGCTTGTAGAATGAATACAGAAGGCTATGGCATTCCTGAACTTCTCTGGACATATGCTTCCACAGCAACAAACCCGACATACCTCAATTTGAAGACTTTTTTACTCTTTCTGCTAAGATTTTTATACCTAGCTTTTGCATTGTGATGTTAAGGATGTTTCTAACATGTCTTAACTGGAAGTAATTTATTAGTCTGTGTATACTATCTAATAATGTTTTACTTTTTATGATTAATCTATCTTTCTTTGTTTATGGTCCTTAAGCTTAAAAAAAGCCGTAAAAGTAAACTAACACTTTGTTCTTTTGTAAGTAGTCGTTCATATTTACCATTTTAGCCAAAACCACTGTTTCTCCAAGTATCTTTCTCCAGGGGAAAAAAATGCAGCAATTCTGTCTTCATACTTTGCTACTAAAAAATCCCAGCAGATGAGGAAGATGGCTAGGACAGTAATGATGAAGAGTGGCAAGGCTCTCTGAAAATTCAAGCTGCAGGCTGCAGTAACTGCTGCCAAATAAGCTGCCAAGAAACAAAATTATACATGTCAGTTATGTCTTGTCTCTTTATAGAGAGAATCAAATATTAAATTCAGTGATAAGAGCATGGGCTAAAGTCAGGTCTGAGCTTAGCTTTGAGTGCTTTGAGTGCTTTTCTGACTCTTATTTTAGATACTGAGAAATTCTGCTTTCACGGATATTGTTGTTACTTATGCTCATTGATATAAAATGTACTGCTGGAAATGGTGGAATTGTTCTTGGCTTTCTTCTGTGGAAGCAGAATATGTATGCTTTCACCAAGTCAAATTCATATCAAATATATCCATCACTTGAGAAAATAAAACCATCTGCACAAATGCTTTATCCTATATTAAAAACAGTGAATTAAGAAAAATTGATCTTTCTTTCGCAAGAGGGTGAGTTTATCCAATAAGATCAGAACAAATGTGTAGAAACATTTGCCAATTTTCTGATTTGATGGGCCTCTGAAATAATTGGAAAACTTAAAAGTAGTTTATCTATTTCATAAAGTAGCAATGAAATAATCTGTCATTTGGTACTTTCATTGCCAATGAAATTTTCAATGCTTTTAAATAATAAACTAATTTTGTCTATGGCAAGTAAGAAAGAACTACTGATTTTCGTTAGGCAAGCTGTTTTTCACAGAATTAACATGTAAATCCCTGACAATCTTAGACCTCACCTCCTTTCTTGAGCCAAGATGCACTTACACTATTACAAAGATGAGCTGATGCTAGGAGGACAGGATATTCACTATGCAATAGTCTTTCTTATACCCACTTTATATTATGCTGATGCTTATCTCATAGACATGTTGTAGGTCTACGTGTTCTCAGTAAGTGTTCAAGTAGAAAGAAAGATCTCTAATAGAAACTTGGTGAAGTGGAAACAAACCAATCTACTGGATAACTAGGAAAGCAACAAGCAGGAATATTTGAATTACTTTGCAGTGCATGCTGACATACATCAGAACATTTTCTATAGAAAACATTTGCTGTTGCTATTGCATGACGTAGGTCAGAACAAAAAACTTTCATTTCCTGCGGAGGTAAGTCTCATCCAGGTTAGTCCATGATTCTTTCTGGGTGATTTCATGGTTTTGAGCATGTTTCTGACATTGTAATTTAATTGCAAGCCACATGGACTGGGCTAGAAATTGATTAGACACAGAGACTAAACTAACCCTTATGCTCTAAGTAATAGATAGTCAAAGATAAAACATACTGAAGGAGCACTGTAGCAAGGCCTGTGCTCTTGTTATGTTTGGAAACGAGCAAAGGTTTGCACTTCAGAGCTTTCCCTAGGACTAAGTTCATTTTAACCTCATTTCAAATGCATTTTTAAGGGAGTCAGGAGTAGTTGTTAGAGCTTCTTTGTGTGTGTCAGATGTAAGACAAGCACAGTTTACAACCTCATACAGGTAAATAAATAAAGGTTCACCAACACTGGGTGTAAAATACTGTACCTGTTATTAAAATTCTGCACATCACATACTTAATTCTGGTTCTATATTTCTTGCAAAAAATGCAGGCTTTATCATATTTCTTTTCTAAAAGCCTAGGAAAACATAAAAAACAAACAGAACAGAAACTTGAGCTGCAAATAAAAAAGTAGTTTCCACAGAATTAACAGTTTAAATTGACTACTGGAGTAAATTTATCTACTGGAATGTTTTTAACTGGAGTAAAATCTGAATTTGGATCCATGAGTGCTAAGGAAAATCATTTTGATGTCTGCTAAGATTGTTGATTATTTTTCTGCTTTGACAACTAAAAAGGAAAATCCAGCAGTTTATCTAACAGGCCAGTCCAGCAGGTATCTACATGTCGGACCAAAGTTAGCAGGCCAGTTCTGCCAGCTCTAATTCTGTGAGGAACTCTGTTTACAAGGTTGGTGCAAACTAGATAAAGATTCAGTGCCCATTACTAGACCCACAGAGATTGTTAGTACAGTCAGTCTATCACTGCTACATAGAGTGGCAGTTTTGCTATTGTTGTGAAGGCCCAACGTTAGAGGAGAATTTCCTAGGAAAATTTGACAGTAAGAGTTTGTCTCAAGACTTGTAGCTTCCACCTGCACTTTTGCATTTGTGGATGCAAAATAATCAATACAAAGCAAAAATCTTACTATAGTGTGCACAGATGCTTCTTGACTTTAAAATTTGTTACTTACCTATGTCGCTCTGGAAGTAATGCCTGTCATTTATTTCCATGGAAACTACAACAGCTACAAAGAGCACAATAAATCTTTTTGATAGAGCAAATTCTCAGCTACAAAGCCCTGTTTTTCAACATGGTCACCACCATCATCCATGCATTTAACCAATGATGAACAAGTCTGTGTGCTTTGCTTGTAAAAATCTGCATGGCTATCCGGCTATTCTCAACACTGTCATCACCGCTGAAATGCATCACCCATTGCCTCACTGTGCTTACATCCACTGTTTGGTCTCTGTACACAGCAAGCATCATTGACTGCTAGTGGTTTCGATTTTTTTTGTATGTAGGAATTCAGTTCCACATCTTTGCTCCATCAGCACTTCCCTGTCAGATGCCATTTTCTCACACTGCCTCCCTGCTGCAATCAGTCACGTGGCAACAAAAGGTAACAGAATATTGGTGGGAAGGTTCAGCCTCTACTACCATGTCACCAACACCCCCCTGCAATGTTGTGGGCCAACATAAAGAAGTAGGAAGCATTACTTTTTGGGAGTAGCCCTTGTACACCAATGTTTCATCTAAGACTCTTCAGTTCACGGGAGGTAAAATGATTTCTAATATTGAATACGTTTTTCTAGTGTCTGTTCTTTTCTCATTTTACTAGTGGTAACACAAAATGATTTCACTAGGAAGGCTGAGATTTAGGAAAACAGCATTTTAGATGATAATTCTGCACAGATTTCTGATGTGAAATATGCCGATGATGTTGGTGTATTTTAGTTACAAAAGCTGTAGCTAAATAAATCCCTTAGTATTGCTCAAACTGAAAGGGAAATTACAGCTACAGTTTATGTTCTTGTAAAGTCATGTCTCACACCCTTGCAGTCTATCAAAGCAACAATATGTTTAGAGCTGCTAATTGTCCAGACTGTATGTGTTGAAAAACCAGATGCATCTGGAGTCAGATACATGCTGACATTCAGCATGAATACCCTGCTTTTCTGCCCTACTGCATTTGTACTCAGAACAGCAGAGAAGTAACGTTCTTCGTTAGTTCAAAAAGTAACAGGATCTCTGAGAAATCTTGATTGCTTTTGATATTCCAGTTGTTTTTTATTTTTTATTTTTTCTTCCTAGGAATTCCTCTTGCCTTACAGATCACAGTCCTTTGCTTTTACTTGTTAGAAAATTAGGTTATCCACTCAATCTCAACAGTGAGATTAGATTCAAGATTAGATACAAGAGAAGAAATAAAAGGAGAAATGAAAGACAGATGCACAAACAATCCAGAGTGACTTTATCAAATTTATTGTTCATCCACCACCAACATAAAAAGGAAAAAAATAATAGCTTTGATTTGGAACTATGTATTATGAGTCTTTTGGGATTTTAAATCACTACTTAATATTACAACTCCTTGTAATTTCTTATTTAATCTAACATCTTTCCCTATCTTGTTATTTTATCTGTTTAGTGATTATCACTTTGATACCAGTATATCTTAAATATTTCAACATGTATGTTATAAATATACAGCTCTGTTTCTGAAAGGTAGCAGAAGAAAATAGTCTCCCTTATGATGTTTGGTTATCTTGCTAAGTAAACACTGTTTGCTGAAGACTATTGATTTATACTGCAGCACATTGCTGACGGCTTTTACTTAACTGTAGATGTTGAAAAAGCAAATGTATTTTAAGCATACTTAAATGAGAGCTTTAATGTAATACATTTTTGCATACCAACTCTATTACTGCTTGCATTTTACAACTTAGAAATCCTTGTTCTGATCTGCATGTGCTCTGTGAGTGAATGTGCTCACACTTACTGTTATCCACAATCTGATGTTTCAGAGGTTTTGTGTCTCAAATCACAGTCTGTTTGATGCCATTTTTTGAAAGAAATCAATGATGCATTCAAAATTAAGGGACACTTTGTGAACACTCCTTTTAAGCAGATAAAATTAAAACATTAGATCACATTATGGCACTGCCCAACAGTATAGGGCAAGCCATAGCCTGAATATAATTAGAATAGAGCAAAGTGTTCTTCAGCTTCCAGCCTGCAAAGAAGCTCTCACTGCCCAAGGCATGATACCAGATATTGCTGGAAGAACAAGATAGCCTAGAGAATGATAAGGCCCTGTGAATTAAAAGCTACTTAGCTCTTGGCTCTCTGTAGGAGTACAAAAATGAGTGACAAATATGGAACTTTACCACTGCCCAAGTGCCTATCTGGACAGAATGCCTTCCAGTCCAATGAACCTCTGGACCTGGGTCTGAGGGAAGACAGACACTACTAATCTTGTTCATGTACCAACACTTATTGTGTAATTAGATAATTTTGGAATATGTGTTGGGTACATGTCACTGACATTTGATCTATCAAATCTCAGCTTTTTTTTGTAAAGAACACTGAAAATATTTAACTATGAAATGTTCTCTGTAGAACAGAGAAGAGAAATGAGAGAAAATTTAAAGACTTTAAGGACATCTAGAGACTGTTGCTGGCTCTTTAAAGCAGCATTTTAATGATACAGTGGCATCAGAAAGCCTAATCACAGTAAGAAGTCTTGGAAGTTCTGTATGTACAGCTCAAAAGCATGAATGATCACAATTACTGCTACAGTATATAACTGTACCGTTTGTTCAGGCATGAGATCATTTCAAGTTGTTCAGTCTGAGTTAGAAAAGCTCCTGTTTGGAACATCCAGCAAGTCAGTACCTAGAATCAGCTGATAAAAACAGAGACTCAAAGCTGAAATGGCATGATGTATATTAAGGTGGAGAAATGTAAGTTAGCAGAAAAATTACAGCATGATTTCTATGAGGTTTTAAACAAAGCATCAGTCTGGTGGAAAAATATTAAGATATAAATTACTATTTTAAGTCTTCTATCTCACTTTTTTAGATGTCTTACATGAGATTTATAGTTCTCATAAGGATACTAACCTGCAAATAATTATGAGTGTGTACTTTTGTGTAGACTTAGTAACACTGCATGAGAGGCAAAAATGCTGCTAAAGCAAAATGATATATATATTTTTTGTCTATTCTACTCTCAACTTGCGGTGGGGTAACCAGATATGTAAAATGAAGAACAATGTTGAATCTTTGACATTCTGCAAGAGTTCACTGTTTAAGGCCTTTCTTTTAAAAAGCCCCTTTCAGAAATATTGGAAATGTAATTTCCAGGGCATCCACAGCTTCTCTGGGCAGCCTGTTCCAGCACCTCACCACTCTTTCAGTAAAAGGACTTCCCCAACATCCAATTTAAATCTCCCCCCCTTTAGTTTAAAACTATTCCCCCTTGCCCTGTTATCATCTACCCCTGCAAAAACTTGATTTCCCTCCTGTTTATAATCTCGCTTAAAATATTGGAAGGGCACAATGAGGTCTCCCCACAGCTTCTTATTTTTCTGGCCGAACAAGCCCATTTCCCTCAACCTGTCTTCATAGGAGAGGTGCTCCAGCCTTTGGACAACCTTTGTGGCCCTCCTCTGGACTCTTACCAACAGCTCTACGTCTTTCCTGTGTTGGAGGCTCCAGAACTGGATGCAGTACGTCAGCTGGAGCCCCACACGGGCAGAATAGAGGGGGACAATCACCT
Organism: Lagopus leucura; assembly: GCF_019238085.1. Classification (NCBI taxonomy): domain Eukaryota; kingdom Metazoa; phylum Chordata; class Aves; order Galliformes; family Phasianidae; genus Lagopus; species Lagopus leucura. The sequence continues at coordinate 12,326,286 of NW_024962272.1, forward strand.
CATTTGTTCTTCTGACTGCCTCTGTTCTGATGGAACCGAGGATGTCACTGGCTTTCTGGGATACAAACACACACTGCTGGCTCAATTTGTGAGGTTTTATAATTATAATTCCACACGTATTTTGGCTGAAAGGTAAAGTGATTTTAAAAACAATGTGTTTTTGTATTACTCAAATCGTGATACAAAGGTCTGCACTGCACAAGGGTATGGCAGCAACGATATGAGCTCTTGCTCCAGAAGCTGGAACACTGGCAGCTGACTGCTTAGGCTGCTATGAAGTGAGTGGATTATTTGTCCATCCAGAAGACATTACCCTTTTAAGCGTAGTTTCTCATCACCCGCTGAGTCATGTTTGTTTTCATGCAGATCATTCTCAATGTTGATGAATTCATCCTCCTGGAAAACAGATCAGTACCAACACTGTCAAAGGGATGCATACTTGTTAAGTAACGAAAAAGCAGAGATCCCCCCAGGCAGATGGCTGAAACAGTCACAAGACTTCCCTGTTCTGCACTGGGTACACAGCTACAGTTGTCCTGTCTGCCACCAACACTGTGATAACTAGCAGGCAAATGAGGTAGTTAATCTGTGACTGTCAACTCATGACTGTTTTGAGTTACAAACTTTCTCAAGACTTCCACATGATTTTGAAAGAGAAGATAAAGGAAAAAAAACCCACCTTCCAGTGTTATCTGGAGCTAAAGAGGCACTCATATAAAGCAGCTGTGCATACCTACTAAACAGTGAATGTTACAGGTGGGGATTGTATAACTGCCTACGCACCAACTCACTCAGCACTTACGAGCACAGTGTGATCTTGTCCACAGGGACACATCCAGTATATGCACCTTTCCCTTCCTGCTGGCTGTGCTGTGCTCCTGGCACAGCCTGTGGGCAGAGCATGGGCTGGCACTGGTCCTGTGGACAGGAGGGCAGGGAGCTGGATTCATATGGTTTGTAAAAACAGGTGCTTGTGCTGACACTTTGCCTTCACCCAGAAGCATATGTCACTACAGCCAGCGGGCTTAGCATGAAATCCAGAATCTCCTTCTGTTTCATAGCTGGATCTTCCCTTGTCAGAGAAATTCTGATGTTTCCTCCTGTACTTCATCGCTCGTTTTAAATTTCTTATTTTACCTTGTACTATATATGCAGTCTAACAAGGCAATTTTTTATCAGAAACACTATGAAGCTCCTCTTTTCATCTCATTTTATGCACTTGCATGTTCTGGTTAGTTTCCATTTCTCTGCCAAAATGGCAGGGAGCTTTGTTCCAGTGCTGCAGCATGCACTCAGCTCTGTCACACTCGGTGGCTATCCTCACGGTGTCTGGGAGGCATGTGGCTTCTCAGATGCCTCTGGAACTGGCTCAGTGCCACTCAGAGGCCCACCAGGTGCCCATACCTCCTGTATGTACCTTGGTGCTCATGGCAGGGACTAAGGCAGGATTGGCACCCAGGCATATTTGCTGCTGGGACTCCTTGGCATCCAAAGTCAGCACAGCAACTGAATGGCCTAGCTGCCCTCCTGAATTTTAACACCCAGCCTGAGCAACGTGACAGGTCACGTGCTCCATGGTATCTGGAAACTCCCACAATGGCAAACCTGTTTTTCTGGGTATGTACTGGCCTGTACTGGGCAGTGTGCTATATACTGCAGGGAGGAAATGTCCCTACAGGACTGGCCTGTGAGTGAGTTCAACTTTTCTGTGTCACAAATATTTATAGCAGCTTTGTTCCCCAAGCTGCCTCTTGTATATCAGAGTATATCCTGAAGCATGACCCTGCTTTCAGAATGGCTCTTCTGCCCATGCTGGGATCTTGCCATTCTACTGACAGTTCTGGTGAGCTCTCCATTAGCATCTGGCTAGAAAATCTCATGGGCAAAGCTGGCAAAGGATGGACATGTAGCCAGTGATTAAAATGGCACGTAGGAGACATGGAGGTGCTCCAGTCCCCTGATCATCTTTGTGGCTCTCTTCTGGACCCTCTCCAACAGCTCCCTGTCTTTTTTGTACTGGGGGTTCCACACTTGGACGCAGTACTCCAGATGGGGCCTCACAAGAGCAGAGGAGAGGGGGACAATCACCTCCCTGTCCCTGCTGGCCACCCCTCTTCTGATGGAGCTCAGGGTATCATTAGCTTTCAGAGCCACAAGGGCACACTGCTGGCTCATTTTAAGCTTCTCATCCATCAAGACCCCCAGATTCCTCTCTGCAGGGCTGCTCTCAAAGACCGCTCCTTCTAGTCTGTATGGATGCCTGGGATTCCTTTGGCCCAAGTGCAAAACTCTGCACTTTGCTGTGTTGAACCTCATCAGGTTCACCCGGGCCCACCTTTCAAACCTCCTGATGTCCCTCTGAATGGCATCCCTTCCACCGCACCACTCAGCTTGGTGTTGTCAGCAAACTTGCTGAGGGTGCACTCGATTCCGACATCGATGTCATTAAAAAAGATTAAAACGGTTAAAGAGCACCGGTCCCAAGACAGACCCCTGGGGGACGCTGCTTGTTACCGGCCTCCACCTGGACACGGAGCCATTGATGACCACCTTCTGTCTGCGGCCTTTCAACCAGTTTCTTATCCATCGAGTGACCCACCCATCAAATCCACATCCCTCCAATTTGGAGATAAATATTATCTAATGAAAGATGGGCTGTGTGGGCAACATTTTCCCAGCAATTATGCCACTGTAGCAGTTGTTAAACAGTGGTTCACTTCCATTGCTGCAGGTATTTACAAGCACAGCATGCAGACTCTTGTTCATTACTGGCAAAATGCATAGCTAATGATCATGTCTATGTTGAGAAATAGTGTTTTGTAGTTTAGCATTTCCTTTATCAAATATATTTACTGTGCACTTTGTAGCTGTTGTAGTTTCCATGGAAATTAGCAGAATCATAGAATCACCAAGGTTGGAAAAGACCTCCACGATCATCCAGTCCAACCATCTACCTAGCACTAGTAGGTATTTCCTCACTAAACCATGTCGTTCCTCACTAAATCATGTCGTCCCATGTTTCTTGAACACTTCCAGGGACAGTGACTCAAGGATCTGATCAAATATGTACATTTTTAGGCTCATATGACTTCCAACATTCTGCACGTGCCTAAAACTTCCCATTTTTTCTGTGGTCTGTTAGTGGGTCTGAAGACTGACACTCTTCAAGTGCTACTGCATAAATAGAAGGTATCACTTTCAGAGTAACTTACAGAAACCAAACTTTCATTGACTGCCACTACTTCTCTTGGTTTTAAAATTTCCAACAATTCTGAAAGTTCTTTTATTCCATTCTTTGCATTCTTTCCTTCTTGATGACTTTTTGAAGAGGCAGATACAGACATTGCCTACCACATTCCTAGGATGTCACATCCCAGTTTCCAGGTCTATGTATCAGAATAATGTGCGTGATCCCTTCCATCATTACAAATTTAGAATCACTTCAGCTTTGAGAGGCAGGAGGAAAGCAGAGTCATTTCTTTGGCAATTTCTGCCTCTGTTTATATGCAAAACTCATTGAAAGAAAGAGAGGAACATCCAACACCAAATAAGCTCTATTTCTTTTATGTAGTTTCAGATCCTACCATCATACTTATTAAATAGACATGATTACAAAACAGGAATGTATGTATACATATATATACATAAAGTATTTATCAAGAATTCAAGACAATGGGTTATTTTTATTTTATTTTATTTTATTTTATTTTATTTTATTTTATTTTTTGTATGGGTGTGAAAATAGATGACATTAGAAAATATCCACTTTTGGAAAAAAAAGTTTTGTGTAAAAATGATTCCTACCTTCATAGTTAGCTACTCACTATGTGGATTTAGACAAACTGACAGTAAAAAAAAATTAAAATAGTTATGTTTATGAAATCATTTGTATTGTTTTTGTACTTTATTCTTTTCTTTCTCTCTTCGGTCAGTCACAAGCCAGAGCTGTTGCCTCCAGATTGTGTTTTTTTCTGAAATATTCCCTGTTTTGGATCCATAGATATATGATAATATCTGTGACCTGACTGAAAGACAGCATTAATCACAAATAATGTTCCCAGGTCCTCTGTTTTCAACTTTTCAGTAGAAAATACTTCTGTGTCAAGTCCTTATCAACAATATTTCCTCTGAACACCATTTCTGATACCTGTTTTGCATCTTGCATGAAGCTACGGCGATACTAGAAAACTAAATTTTTCAGAATCCTATTCTTAAGTGTTCTGTTAATTTTCTGTGGTTTTTTTTTCCTTAATATATTTCAGAGAACAAAATTGGCCTCCCTGTTAGCTTACAAATATCTGTCTTAGACATAACAGCCTCTCACATGGAATTTGCTGCCAATGGATTTACATCAGGCTTCTAAAAACTGTGGGTTTTTTTCCAAAAGAAAAAGGCTAGAAGCATACCTGATTAGTATGTACGTTTTTCTCATGTTGTGAATTCTCGATTCTCTGTAAATTGTCTTGAAGATCTTCCTTATTTACAATGTCAATGTCTTCATTGTCATTCTGGGGTACAAGAAGACCAAAAATGGTGTCAATTCGTATCAAAAGCAAAACCCTTTCTTATGTCAAATGAGAGCTGATTTATTCTATGATTCCTGAGCTTCCATGTTTCACTTTAGTACAGAAGAGCCCAAAACTCAGTACTCGAAATGCATGTACTCTTGTCCTTGTACTTCTACATAAAGCTGTGTTGATCACAAACACAACTCAGTGTCAGTCTGCTGTTTTCTTGACCTAAAGCAGCATTTTCTACTCTTTGCCTCAGAACTTGCTTAACACACTAACAAAGATGTGTCCATTCTTCCCATTACAACAAAATGACTTATTTGGGTGTTAATGGCCCAGGCTGTTAGAGTCTTTTTTTTCAAGACAGTGCTTTTTATTAATGCATGCATGGCATATGTGTACAATATTTTAACATGTATTTCAATTGCTTCTGGAATAAAACTCAGGAGTGTTTTTAAAGGCAGTAGTTAGCTTTATTACACTCACTCTCTGTGGTATGCTTTTTATTAGTGTGTGCTAATTGGCTGTACTTTTCTGCCACTTGTAACAAGTTCCACTATTTCTACATATTTCTATTTTGAAGCCAAGTTTTCTTGTTTCCCTCTTTCTTTTTCTTTCCATCTTTCTCTCTCCTTTTTTCTTCCTTTCCCCCTGCCCCCATTTCTTCCTACAAAACAGACATTTCAGCGTGTTCTATTCTATGATGCATGTCATTAATATGGTAAGAAACAGCATATTACCTACATTTAGTCTTCTAAGAAAATAAACGTTTTCAGATGAACAATACAAAATAACCTTAATCATAGTGCATTATGATAAAGGCAAAAATGAATAATTCTTCTATATAAATTAATTTTGCCTTTTAGCAGAAACGTGAGTTTAAAAGCACCCAGAACACATTACAGTAATGTGTTCTTCTTAAAGATTGTCTAACTTCACAGAAGTGTCAGTAAAAGTGTTTCTAGAACTGAGAAAAGAGAAAGGCATCACAAAAGCTGTCTCTGTGGCCTCGATAAACCAAAAGCCAATACACAATTTCCATTCCCTGTCTTAAGAAAAGACTAGCTTTACATCCCCTTCGAAGAGTGATGTTTCTTTTTGACAGAGAGCCTCTGTTACTTGTCTGTCTTCTGACTATGCTGCCTTATACATTTCCTATAGCTAGTCCCGCAGTCCATGCTTAAAGCCTCTACTGAACATTCCCTACAGCTCAAAAAAAGTAAAAGCAATGCTTAACTGTGGGAATTAAATTTAATATATGAGAAATTCTACATAGAATAGTGAAGTTGAACTGATCCAGTTCTATAATTAATAAGCACAAAGAACGATGTTCTCCCTGAAGATTTCAGTGCTTGTTACTGAGAGCAAGAAAAGGCAGTGATTTCTTAGGATTTTTGCTCAAGAACACGTGAAAAACAGAAAGTATGTTGATTGCTGCCTTCAGACAAGTTGCACAGAATAATTTGTGTTGTTTGTCTGTCTAGAAGTTGCTTTGTACAACCCTGTTCTCAACCACATTGGTTATGTAAGAGTTTCATTTTTAGAGTGATTAAAATATATGAATGTATGAGCAATATGGAGGATGACATTGTTGCTGAAACTCTTAATAATCTGCACATTGAATGATAGCAATGTATTATTTTCTACAAGCATAAGAAGTGCTCACTTCAACGGATCACACCATGTTCCTGGCATATTCCAAATTTAGTAGGAACTGATTAATCACTATTGATAGCAAGATTAAGTCAGAGAGGTTTAGTAAAAGACTAAGAACAGTCTTTGAATGAGTGCCATGAAACAGAGCATTTTTAATGTATTGGCAAATAATCATCTTTCCACCTTTCCATTTAAAATTTTCTTATCCTATTTGGTGAAAAACATGTTGTTTTAACCTTATTTTACCCTAGACCTTGAAGAAAAATAATTTATCAAATTTCTCATCAGAATAGCAATATTCAGGTGACAAGAAAACCCCACCATATCCCTTTCTTGGGGGGGGGGGGGGGGGCCCCACTTATTCAGAGTATTTTTGAGTTTACTGAAGAAAATCTTCCACTAAATATCAATGTTTGTGTTTATCAACAGCTATTATAGATTGCTGCCTGAGCACCCATCACAAACAAGCATCTGCTTTATTTGCCCATCTACTTCCCTAGTAAAGTCTACAGAATAAAACATTGTAACAGAAAACAGGAGAAAGTGCCAAGCTAATTCTGAATTTACTCAGTATACAGTGACACAAGGAAGCAGGAAGTTAAAAACAAGTTACCGTAAGTTGAATGTGAAATTCCTCTTTCTGATAGCATACATGGAAAAGGTTACAGATTCGATCAATTTACTTTGAATAGTATCAAATATGACCAATATCACAGAAATTCCACATTCTGCTGAACCTTCCTGATTGGAGTTTCTTATTTATAGAATGCTTGATTAAATAGCAAAAGCACGGATTCGTCTTTTACTTCTACGCAGGGAGCTCTTTCAGGGTCAGCATTCTGTTCGTCAGAAGAGCTATTCGCTCACCAAGCCTTTTCAATAGCTACATTCTTTGAGCTCCCTTCCTATCTTCTTGAGTTTCGGAGGAGAGCGCTTCCCAGAAAGATCTCAAAGAAACTCACTTTCGGTTGCTCTTTTAACAGCTGCGCCCACTCCAGATGGTTTTCCACCCTACCAGTTAGTGATTACAACAGATTGGCTGTCAGTGCGTCCAAGGCACTTGCTTTAACTATTTTGCATTTAAATGTGGGTCATTGAATTAGCTTTTGAGATTAGAATCAGAGTGCTTATGGAACTCAGCGCTTTTGTGTATCTCTTTTGAAATCCTTCAGAAGCAAATGTTTTTATTTGGATTAGATGGATTTCATAGATTGTTTTCGGTAAATCGAAACGAAAACACCTACTTTACAGCTCAAACCTTCGCTATTCTTTTAGCATTCAGTGCTATTTAAGACCATTCCCCTGGGCTTTCCCTCCCACTGCCCCCGCGAACTCTTTTTGATTAGCCAGAGTCCCCACTTTGGAAGACAGAAAATAAATCTTAAATACGGAGGGGAAACATTTCTAATTAGTAATCACAGTGTTCACGTGTTGAAATGGGTTGTAAATTAAGCTCATCGACCTCTGAGTATGTTAGGGTTTTATTTAAAACGCTCAAGTTGTCTGCCGTGAGTGGGGCAGTTGAATGGCATCTTGAAATGCTGGATGAACAAGTTATAGATTGGCACAAGTGGCAGTAATTAAAAAGAAATAGAATAATTAAGTGTATGAGAAAGAGAAAGCAAAATCTAGAAAAAGTGAGAGGGGAGAACATCTCCACATTCTTGAGAAGATGACAAGGTGTGTATGACCATTCTAGTTGTGGCATTGTGGCACTGCAGTAAACACAAACAAAAAGAGTATGACAAGGACCAAAATCCTAAAAACTTTACCTGAGCACAAAAGATCGTAGAGGTATGACCAACTTTCACTATTTCCTGTAAGGAACAGAGCAGCATATCACAGTAGGCTAACTTCTAAGTATTTGTTGTTAAAATAAACATGGCTTTGAAAAGCAAGTTAGAAAATAGGAAAATATAATATACTTTCCTGCCTGAGTCTGATGGTGGTATACAGTACAATGCCTTCATAATTTCCAGTAAAATTTCAACAATGTCCATGAAATGGAAATATTTAATATACTCTTTACTAACCAAAGACATAAAAATTCAGGAAACTCTGGAGAATAGCAGTAAATACAGAGATAAATAGAAGGCATTTTTAAAGCTATATTATAAGGATATATGCTTGAATGGAATGGATTATGAAAACTGCCTATGTCATGGAAGTACCGATGTCCTTATGCAGCATCAATAAAAGGCTGGTATAAGAGGGATCTTTCCTCGGGTAAGCTTCTTGAAAGCATGATGTACAAGGCTACAGAAACCGGTTCTGACTGCTTAATGCGTCTTAACACCATCAGTCAAAGACCAGTGAACAATAAATATTTACTGGCTGCAATCTGCTCTTTGCATTGTGTTTAGTTTATGTTTTAACAGCTCCAAGTTCCTCCATGAGTCAGTGTTGGTTTTTTTGTTTGTTTGTTTGTTTGTTTTTTTTTTTTTTTTTTTTTTTTTTGTCTCACCTACCATTTCTTTGTACGAGCCTGCTCTTGAAGTTCTTTGAGGGATTTATGGCTCTTTGTTTAACGTCATCATTAGCAGAGATCCAAATCATCAGAACTAATTAAATAAAACATTTGCATCTTAAGTGTAGAATGAACACAAACTAGATATATAAAATCTAAGTTTTAAGGTTACTGTTAGCATTTCCAGGTTTATCAGTGGGAAATCCTTAGGGCAGCAAACCTAATCTAGTGAGAGGTGTTCCTGCCTATAGCAAGAGGGTTGGAACTAGGTCCCTTCCAGTCCAAACCATTCTGTGAATCTATGATGATGATGATCCTCCAACTGGTGCTATCAGAAAAGTAAACTGACTCAGGCTGAAAGCAAGGGATACAATAGTGTTTCTGTATGTTATGACATTATTGTGGATAATAATGTGGATAATAAATAATAAAGAGTAGTTACCTATTTCCTTCTCTGTCTTCTTTTCCTCAGAGTGAGTTATGTGTTGAGTCAGAGATAAACAGCATAAATATAAACATTTACTCCTTTTGGTGTCCCAAATGAAGAGGAAAAAAACACCAACAAGAACAAAAACCCCCAAACCACTAGAAAACCTGACTCAAGGCCCAGGATTCACTAATGGATGGTCTCAATAGCTCGGCACTTGGATAATGTAAATCAGAGATTTCCAGGCTCTTGCAAAGTTCTGCTGTGATGAGTATGGGAGGCACCTGGATTACTTGTGCATTGCTCTGATGGGGAAGCTGCACAAAGCAAGAGATTTACCAAAGTCACTCTTCTATATTCCACAAAGACTGCTGAGGAATGTAGTGATAAGGGGTTCGGGAAGATTAAGAGCACTTGGCACTGAGCTTCTGCACCTATGGAGATACTCCTCCATAGGTTTGTTAGCACAGATTTTGGAAGCTGGTTCAGGCCCCTGTTTTTTTGTGAAAATGAAGCCAGAATTATGCTCTCTCTTACCTCAACCATTTAAACTGAGAGACACTCAAGTTCACATTGCTCATCTACCTGCTCTGAAGCAGAGATGCTATGAGAGCACTGTAATTAGCCAGGAGAATGCCCTGACTGCCAGGCTATCATGTTTTAAGAGTTATCACTCTCCTCTTACAGGAGAGAGACAGCAGTCCCACTTACTGTGAATTATTAACTACTGATGGGAGTAGGGACTTGCCCCTAGCTCCCTTACATTCCAGATATTCCTCAACTGGCACATTATCAAATCAACCTCTTGTGTGTGTGTATCATATAGCCCAGTGAATATTTATTAGTATAAAATGCTTGTATGTCACTGGTGCTACATCATATTTAGCATCTGCAAATATTCTTCTGTATTGGATGGTGCTGGCTGATATTAATGCCCACAGCATGCTGCCCTTCTTATTAGCTGGGCTCTGCGACAGTGCAAGGATTGGAAGCTTCAGGGAAAGAGCAAGGAGTATTTTGTCATTGGAGCACTCTTAAGAGACACAACTTTTTCCTTGTCTGTTCTACTCCCAGAAACAAAGGACAGTGAATTGGCCTGGCTGTGGATTCACAAGTTTCTGTTTGTTCCCACTCTGATATTCCTATGACAGTGCAAGGATGCCAAGCACTGAGAAACAATAACTAACACTAAATACTGTTATTTTGTGCTTCAGCTTCTGAAATCTACATTTTTAAAATGGCTGCTAACATTCCTTTGTCCACATGATATGCAGAACCTTCTGTGTTGACTCCTTACCTCCATTCTGCATTCTTCTCTGGAGCAAAACATACAATTACACTTATCTTACATGTGGAAGAAAGTTATGCCCTGCTCTGATTATAGGAATATTTTTTTCATATTACTAATGTACATTGCTTTGCTGTCTGCTCATAACACTGATCTTTTCAATACAAGTGTAAATCAGGCATCCTCAGGAAAAAAGCAGCACTAGTATAAGAGGAAAACTGGATGAGTTAGTTGTGAGACCTGTCAGCTTATCAAATATTACAAAGTCAGAAGACTTCTCAAAGATACCAATATACCAGGTAATGGAGGGAGCAAGAGAAGTCTGTGTCAATTATAGCTCTGCCTTTTTGTATAAAAGCCATATATTTTGGCAAGATATCTGTGCAAAGCATGTAGAGTGTTCAGGGACTGATGTAAGCTTTATTCATTGTTCTAAGTTTTCCCGACAGAACAAAGGAAACCTTGCTTACCTGGAAGGTCAAATTGTGTACTCCTGAGTGATCACGATTGGTCTCCTTCAGCTCCATGTGCCTAGGATGGACACGAGAGTTTTGGATGAGTGTTGAAATCTACTTGTAGCACAGGGCAACAGCAGTCAGCATCTGGTTAATCCATCCACAAGGTCTGTGACTACCTCTTGAAGACTAATCAAATGGAGGGATTCTCAGGTTGCACTTGCTCACTTCTTGCTCCACCTTCTCTCTCCCTTGGACAGCCTCTTTTGGCTGGTGTGGGAGACTGAATTCAGTGTTTCTTGAGAAAGGAAGGAAGGATTTCTTCATGCTCTGAAAGGTAGATGTCTCTCTGGCATGTCATGTAATCACATGGAGTCTGGCTTGGGGTAGCAAATAGTGAATGGAAAATTTTCTCCACCCTGATCTTTATGACGTCAGTACAGTTTTTGTCTTGGGTTTTTTTTTTTTTTTTTTAACAGCTATTTTGAATCATCATTTCTGTGAGGTTGTCATGATTCTATTTTCATAGTTATTAAATATTTGATCTACAAGAGAAACAACAACAAATAGAATCTCAAACCTTCAACAGATACATGTTACACATTTTTAATTTGCATTCCAAATCGTATGACATAGGATCATTTGGTTATCTGTCATAACATTATTCACCTTATTCACCTTTAAATAAAGAATTTCTTATTACATGTTTTCAATATCATTTCCTGTATAAGGAAGTTCTGTTCTTAGAACAGTTAGTTAGATCTTTTAAATATGTTTTTATTTGCCTGTGAACTTCTCATTTAGTTTGTTCTCTGCAAATTCACTGTAGCTCTTTTACTGACACAAATCTCTGAAAAAATTGGAATAAATATATTTTTTGACTTTAAGGAAAACAAAAATTCTCTTCCTTTAAAGTACGACAGTGTATTTTTATGTACTTGTTAGGTTCCTGAATTCATTTCTTCTTGGAAATTGAAAATGTTTGAAATGCGTTTTTCCCTCTTCCTGTGAAAGAGCAAAAAAATATGTCCTGATTTAGGAATAAAGGTACAATCGACTAGCATGGAAAAGCAGAACTGTATAAAAAACAAGGTGATACATCTTTCTGGGAAATAACCTAAATATGTTTTATGTATACTATAAATCATATTTGCAGTACATGGTCTTTGGATCTAACTATTGCTTAAAAAGTTGAGTAGTTTTTCCCTGTTCAAACGCAGGAAAACAGAATATATAATTAAGAATCTTTTGATGTCTCAGGTTTTGAAATCAGTGCTTGTTCCTGTTTGTATATACTTTGTGAATAGAGCAATTTCTGTGACTAATTGCCTCTTTCTGTTTGCACACTATTTGGCAACAAAAATAGCTGCTAAAATTTTTAACAAATTTGATATAATGGCCCACTGATTGCTGCATACCTCAGCTGTTTCTCTCTTCCTTCCTGCCTTCTGTCCCCCTGCTAGTTTTGGAAATGCTTTTACTACCACAAGGAAGATGACAAAGGAAATGTGGCACTGAGTCATTTTCAGATCCAGACTCTTTAGTACTAAAATCTGGAGTCTAAACTCGCACACTTGGAAGAAATCCCTATGATAGTATCTAGATCAATACACAAGTGCTTTCTGCTGTTTCTCCTCTTCTAGCAACACATTAAATCATCTGCAAAACTAGTTCTTTTTCATTGAAAAAGTGTCAGGATGACAATTACTTGATCATTTCAGTGCAAAGTTTACTCCTTCAAATTATATTTTATGTTAGCAAACTTACTGGATACCAAAAGCAAAGTGTACCTTTGGACAAAGCACCATGTAGTTAAACATAAGGTATGTTGGGAAAATTTCTGCTCTAGTAGGCCTGCTCAATTTTCTTTATCACAAAAAGAGACAGAAGAGTCTCTTCCTTTTTTTATTCACATAAAGGAAGAGTCCACTGGAACACAGTCCTGTGAGGTCTCAAATTATCAGACTTTGCAGATTCCCTTTGATTCTAAATGCCTGGTTGTACTGTCCCTTCCTCCTTCCCTCACTGGCTGATGTTCTCAGAGGTTACAGACTTCCTGGTCTGCCTAATGTATACATGTTCTCACTTGTATATGATCTCTTAGGTCTGTGTAGTAAATCCAAAGTTCATAAATTCAAGCTTTCCATAGCTTTTGTAACTAAAATTTATTTGGTGAGTGTACGGACTGAGAGGAAAGGAATTTGCAAGCTTCTGCTCAACTTGTGAGCAAGGGCATCTCATTTGCAAGCCTTTGTGTAAATGATTTTATTTGCAAGGCACCTTCAAGCTTCTTTTATCTCAACACCTGGTGGGAGATTTACTCTTGCGGTCTATGCAAAAAGAATGTTCTATCTCTTTTTCTTTTTTTTTTTTTTTTTTTTTTTTTTTTTTAATAGTTGTATTGTTCCACTGCTTTTTTCTTACTCTTAGTTCAATAGGCTTACGTTTTCAGCACCACAAAGCTCTGCATTGTGCCCAAATTTACTGCTGAGAGCAGGACTCCCAGCTTACAGTCCTCTAGCCACAGAGTCTTCTTACTATCAAAGTAAATTTAGTAGGGAAAAAAGGACTGGAATGTACCATACCCAAAGTATTTTTCTTCAAGTACAGTACTCTTCATATAGCATACTACTCTGAGAAGTATTTTTCATCTAATGCAGCTAACTAGGCCTGCAAAAGGACATGAGTTGTGTGTGCTTTCAAGAGGAAGTAGAAAAAAGGTTTTTAATAAGGCTATAGAACCATAACAATGCAAGTTATTTTGGGGCAAATTACTCGTCTTTTTTTCTTCTCATTGATTTTTGTTAGCAGTCTTGCTTTAATTACATGTCACAAGGTGAATGTGATGAATGAATTTGAAACAGAATGAGCATTCACTGTAGATTTAAATAAATATTCCATGTGTCTACAGCAAGAGCAAGTGAACCCAGTGTGGACATCAAGTCTTGAAGACAAATGGGTTTGAATATAACCTATTTACTTGAAATGTCTGAGCTAAATCTCTCACTTGTATTGGTTCCCTAGATGTACTAGAGAAAACATAGTGTCTCTCAGCTTGGTGTGATGGGAACACCCAGTATGATCCTGTCAAAGGTCATCCCTTGAATGCTGAAGGCAACTTGAAAGAAATAGGAACATCAAAACTTTTTAAAAGAAAGAAAGAATCTTTTCCTACAAATACCAGAGAATCAATTCACTGAAATACTTAAAACATGATAAGGCATATTTTGGTATTTTCCATATTTGTATGCTTTACACTTTTTGACCAGATGCAGAGTTGAAGTAAAATATGTTTCAGAAGAGAAGAGAATTCCCTGGGTTGTGAAATACTACTCCAGCCAAAAGCAACATGCTTGCTCAGTTAGACCTCCAAGGATTTTTTTTTTTTTTTTTAAACTGCTGATGCCTGGGGAAGGAGAGGCACCATTTAAAACATTCTTTTGAATTTTTAATAGCTGTTTAGAAGTTCAAGTCTTTACAGAAGCTGATGAGATGAAGAGGCTAACAGTGGCTAAATTCCACTGTTAACACATGCTTTTAACACAGCAAAAGTTGTTATCATCCTGATAAAGAGTTTGAATCCGGCTTTTTGGGGAGGTTTTGGCCTGGGGCACATTTGTAGGGAGGCAGGTGCCTCAGCATCACAGCATTGTTGCTAGACCAGTTTTGTCCATGAATGAAATGGAACCTATGTTGGAGTCTGGAGACTCCAACATAACACGTTTCACCTGTCATCTCCCTTTTTTGCCTGTCTTCTGAGATACCAGACTTGGAACTATTCCTAAGAGTAAAAAAAATATATATGTATATTCCAAACACAATACACTATAAGGAGTTGCCGCTTCTCTCCGTTAAGTAGTTCAGGATATAGACCTTTCAGCTCCAAGAGACATAAAACTTCCTCTTGCCTGTCAAGGCAAAGGATTTAGTAGAACATAAGTGGATTTGGAAAATCAACAGAGGATTAATCCTTCTGCCAGCAGAACTTGTGTTTCCACAGCTAATCTTTCCATGGGTAGTTTAGATTTGCAATCTCTATTTTGCAGGTCTTGTCTACTCTGCTTCAAAAAAAATCCAAAGCTCTCATCTTCCACGTTTATTATGTTTTCACACTGCAGGTTATGTGTGTTAATGGTTTATTAGTACCTTTTCAGTTAAATATTTGCTGACCTAATGACCTTTTTGAATTTCTTAAATATACTGCTAGTGAAAGCAATCTATTTCATAAAACTGACATAACCTAATCTGAAGAAATTTTCTTCCTGTGTTTCTGACAGACAAAACCATCATCTATTCCAGTTCACCGTATTTAATTTGTAATTTTTTTCTGCCAGCTTTTTCAACAACAGAGCTCCCTCTAGCTGATTTTTTGCTACCTAGATCCAATGACAGGTGATGCACAGTATTATTGCAGAAATAACTAGTTCTTGTTGAACTAACCAACACAGGAAACACTTTCATAATTGACTGATACATATTACACAAAGTCTCTGGATGCAAATGTTTCCTACTGTATTCAGTGATCTGATCCCATGCCCTCGTGCCATTGCTTTTAATATTGGCGCATCTCTTCAGAAGTTGCAATTTAATCACAGAATCATAGAATCATAGAATTGCTCAGGTTGAAAAAGACCTTAAAGATCATCAAGTCCAACTGCAACCTAACCATACTACCCTAATTCTGCAGTTCCTCTGCACATCTTTGAATTTCATGTTTTGCCCAGTATGGATCTATTGTGATCCTTCAGCACCACTAGTGAATGAAAAATAATATTCTGAAGAATTAGAAAGGAAAGAAGAGTACTGAAAAGAAAGTCAAGTTCAAATACTTGCAGGCTCCATTTCCAAGCCTGAATTGTGTATCCAAACATACAGCAATGTGGAAGGAGAAGGGCACCTTGTGGAGTAACACTCTGCTTAAAAGGAAGAGTAGGAGAAAAATTAAATTATTTACTACTGGAACCAAAAGAAATATATATATATATATATAAAAGCAGACAGGAACTGTAACTATGTAGCCAAGAAAGGTGTTCTAGTTAAATATGGAATTGCGTATAGAGCGTAACAAGAAAAAATATATTTTGTGCCAGAGAAGTAGCAAATGCTACCTGAATAATGAACACCATATGAAATACGTATGTGTACATACATATATATATACACATACATATATATGTGTCTGTGTATGTATATCTACATATACAGTGTACAATGAAGTAAAAAGCATGAGACATCTTGGTAAAAACACCATAGAAGTATTTAGTAATTCCTTTTCTGTCCTTGCTTCTAGTTGTGACTTTTCCTCACATCAACAAGTTGCCCACTGACACTTTCTGGTCAGGGCCTTTATCAGAAAAGCTCTCTTCTGGCCACAAATAACCAGTAAGCTAACTACTTGACACATCTGTTTCTGACTTTCTGACTAACTCCTTTAAGGGCAGTTCTAATCATTCGTGACAGATTATTCATTTTACAAAGCTTTATACTTGAGTACTTTAAAGCATATTTGAAAATTCCACTGGAAGCAAATTACCTTGCTGAGCTGCCCTGCACCAGCTGTGTATGAGATTAGTTAGGCAGCGCCAGACCACAGTGTGTGGGAATTGTATTACAGTCCTTGCAGTGATTGATGGGACTAACTATGAAAGGTCAGGTTCACTTCTCCCCTTTTTTTCCTTGGGTGGAAGGAAAACTTCAATAACTTATTCTAAGCAGTGGAGTAACATCTGTTGGTAGCAGAAATTCAGCATATGTGTGGTGTACCCCAGAAAGGCCACACTCAGAGACTGACAGAGTAGGAAGCTTCTGTTTATCCTGCAATGTCATCGTTATTAAGCAGTGATCTTTCAAATTGTCTTTGAGGCTTGGAAAGTGAATATAAGCAAATATAAGCATTATCTTAACTATTGCTTTACATGATTATTCATATGTACATCCTCACTCCTTGACCAAATAACAGAACAAAATTATATTGTTAATGCATATGAATGAGTATGGTTGTTGGTGTACATTTGGATCAGTTTTCCTGACAAGAATTGAATTACATGGTTTTTACATGGTTTAGTAGGAGCTATTGGGAATAGGTGAACGGTTGGACTGGGTGATCTTTTAGGTCTTTTCCAACCTTGGTGATTCTATGATTCTATGAAATGTGACTTGGGAGAAATTTCTGGCTTCTCCTGTGGACACCCAGATACAGAAATCACATCTAGCCCTGGAGCCTCTGCCAAAGCAAAGCAGCAGCCAAACCATTGATTGCCTCTTCTTTCACTGACACCAAAATTCCCCTTCTGTTGTCACCTGGTATCTCCTAGATAAGCTGTCTGTAATTGCTGCTTTACATTATATTATTCCTTAGCTTGTTTATATGTCTAGTCTTCCCAATAAAGGATTTTCTATCTGACATAGTGTAAGGATCAGCAAGTTCAACTAAGGCAAGTAATGCTAATTACTGTAATACCAATATTTTACACACAGAAAATAATCTAACCCACACTTGCCTTTAAAGTTAAATTCTTGTATAGTGTCTTGGATCACCTCACCTGGAAACACCTCACTGATTATTTTCTACACTGTGTTCAGGATTTTAGTATTCAAGTTTAAGCTTCATACAACACTGCAGCAATTAACCTACAAATTCATGTCTGCTGTGTCTGAGTGTCCCATGTAGTCATACTTTGCTTTAATCTTCATTTAAATTAATTGTATTTTCCCCCTACCTCAATCTTCTTAAACTAATGTTTTCATTTAGTCCTTTCTTTCCTCTCTTTCCTGTATCTCAACCTATTGTCCTATTATCTCCTACATTACAAAGTTGCACTTTTTCTGTCCAAAAGCAGTTCTCTTCAAGGCCCTCTGAAGTTTATTTGGCCAGAAAACTTCCCGGCTGGTTTGTCTTACTGACTATCATTTGCAGTTGTTTCTCTCGCGGCATCTGTTCATGCTGCTGATACAATCATTTACAGTGTAACATTTAACATAGCCAGAGGACATGCCTTTTTTTTTTGCCTTTTTTTTTTTTTTTTTGCCTTTTTTTTTTTCCTGCTCTTGGAAAACATTCATCATACTATAACTGCTCAAAGTAACAGTGAAAATATTACTAAAATTATTAATAGTGAGAACATATCTGATCTAGATTCTTGTGATGTACCAGATGGGTCAGAAGAATGATAAGGAAAAAGCTCATATGCCTGTCTGAAGAGTTTGTTTTCTTCACTGAAGTCACCGATTATAAAAAAATGCTTTGTCCTCCCAGGCACTGCAGGGCCATGCTGCGTTATGCTCAGGGTATTCTTCATGCTGGTGCCAGCCCTTTGTGGCTGCTGGCCACAATTCCATACCTCTCACTGTTCTTTATCCTGAAGCCCTTGCCAACACACCAAAGTGCTGAATCAGGGAAGAGGATTTTGTTTCAATTTTGGGGGCACACGAAGAGATGGAATAGGTCTTGCAAACGCACAGACAATGCCATGAGTAGAAAGGATGGCTTTTTGTTTAAATCTTATGCAGCTCTGCTGCCTTGGGGAGGATTGTTTTTGCCTTTAGCTGTATGTGCAGATCCTTCAGTGCTGTGGCACTGTGCCAGAGGAACTCATTTATAAGCCTCCACGGCTCATGAAAGTGCACACCTTCACATGTAACTGCCAACAGGAGCCTGCACTGCAGACAGATGTGCTGGGCACTTGATGGCAGTATGTGCATAGGGTTCTTGCATCAGTAACTCCATTACCAACACTGTTCTCATTGCAGCCTTGGAAGAGCTGTGGGCTTTTTTGGCTGGGGAAAAGAAGGGAAAGAGAGAATCACAGAGGAAGAAGAGAAGGACAATGGATTCCATTTACAATTTTTCAATTTGATTGTCGTTGTTTTCAGGCATGATTTTGCTTTAAGTACTGTGTTTTTCTGGTTGGTTTTGTTGGCCTTTGATCTCAGGAGTTATTATTGAGTCCTATCTGCTCAATCTCAGGACATAAATTTTATGAACAGTTATTTGAAATCTATCAAAATGCAGTTGATAATATAGATAGGGGTTATATTGATTAACAGTTAATTTAGGATTGTTGTGACAGGTGAATAGGTAGAGTGATTCCCAAGACCTGTGCAGAACAGCTTACTACAGAGCTTACTAATTACCTGGCACTGGGAATACCCTTAGAAATGGTTATATGGGGCTACATCCTCTGTGCAGATGACTGAAGAAATCCCTTGTAATATTGTACACCAGTGCCAGAGGTAGATGTTGGCAACTACCCATTCTGGGGGGAGTTGGCAAGTGCAGTGTAGCTCACAACAAAAGCTATGCCATGAAGAATTTGTGAAGCGTATGTATATCAAATACTATTTCTGTCCTCTTCTATGTCCTTAAACTTGTAGTCTGTGGCACATTTTCAGCCCTACCCTATTATCAAGTAAGATGTGGAAATGCTTATTTTTGTTTTATTGGTTGTATTGTTGGATTTTGTTTGTTTGTTTGCTTGTTTACTTTTTTTTTTTTTTTTTTTTTTTTTTTTTCCAGATATGAGCAGCAGACAGAAGTGTTTGAGTGTTTGTGGTGCAAATAGTAAAATCTACATTCTGGTTAAACTGTAAAATGCCAAACATTTACTCTGGGTAAATATCTGCTCTCTTAATGCAACTTTGAGTTTGCAGTGAATTAGAACAAGAATAATGTATCTTTTTTTTTTTTTTTCCTGCTTGTTTTGGTGAAACTTATTCTGTGGTCTTGTTACGTGCTTTTCACAGCTTTAGATATGCAAGAATCATGCATTCACCCACATTGCTCAAAACTGCCTTTTTGTTGTAATATGCAATGTTAGAAATGAAAAGAAAATCATGCAAGATAGAACTTAATCCCTGCAAAATGCTAAGACAGTTCCCCAGCTGATGTAAAGCAGTATAACTTTAACATTGCATATTTTTAGTGACTTTGGATCAGATCCACTGAGTAATTAATTAATTTGGGGATGAAGCTAGGAAGTTTTCATATCCAGTTGAGGCATCATTCCACCTGTTTTCATCTGAAAAGCTGGGAACAGAGATTTCCCTCTCACTAAGAGTCTCCATCTCCTTTTTTGCTGTTGATGTCTTTATCCCGCTGAATTATTCCTCTGTTCCCTTGAAATGGTCTGTAATAAATTAATAATTTATGCTAAGTGGAGCAATACTGCTGGGAGTTGAGAGTTGAACTAATCAAAATTGTGAAGTTGTGGGGCCCATTGAAAACATTTGCTGAAATCACTATGGCTCCAGGAGATGTTAAGATGCATATATGTGTGTGTTTGGGGAGAGAGAGGAGAGCTTTGGCCCCTTCTAGTTTCCCAAAGGCATGACTGGCATTGACAGGATAAGCAAGACAGCAATGAACAGAGCAATCTTGTTCTGCAGCCGAACCCTTTGGAATCTGAAATTCCCTTACATGGAAATGTCTAAAAATGTTCTCTGTACTTGGAAGAGGTTGATAGATTTTCCAGCATTTATAGTGGGATTAAGAATTTGCACCACTTTTTATTGATTAATTTAATCACTCTACTTTCTCTTAAAATATCATTTTCCCCTGAATAATGACAACTAATGAAAGGAAATCCAAACCTTCTGAGAAAAAAAACATTAATCAGATAAACTAGTTGTTACTAGTAGTGAGAGAACAGATGAAGTGCCAGTAGGTGGTGCTCCAGAATGTGCAATGCTATTTTTGGCTCCACTGCTATTTTATATGCGAAATGAATTCTTGGAGGGAGTGCCCCATTATCTCCTTGAGTACAAAGATGTTAATGACTTGATTTCTAAAATGCCCATTATATATAGGTGCCATAATTTAATCTAAAGCTGCAAATGTCAGTCATAAAAATGAAACTCTCACTGACAGCAGTTTTTCAAATCTTTTTAGGATTGGTTAGTATATTTCTGTATGCGTGTTTGAATAACCTGATTTATTCATGCTCAGTTTCTCTGCAGTGCCTCGAGGAAATATAAAAATAATAATAGAAACTTATTAAATTCACCTATAAATTTTATTCAATCTTGGATGTTTAAAGAAGCTATTGTATAGTGGGGAGTCTGCCCCAAGTGTAGAGATGTGCCTGAGCTGCAGAATTATAATCTGAAACAGGACTAGAGATTCATGCTACATAACCGAAGAGATTTTCTTCACAGATATGTCTTTTTTTTTTTTTTTTTCCACTTTTTGGACTTTACAGTGATCACTTCAAAGACATATCTGGATTTGATTTCTATTCCATTCTGGTCAAGAATGATTAATTCTGTAAGTTTGCTTTTGTTTTTTGTTGTACCTTTTATTCCAATTATATTAGCTAACGCAAGCAATACTTAGGATAAATTCAAGTCTTCCAGGCCATCATCTGGCCCAAGCAACACTATTATATTTGATTTTGAATGTTTTGAAAATTTTGGTCATCAGTATGTAATTTTAAGAAAAGATTGTTGGATCAGAACATAATCTACCAGTTTATATTTATGGGCAATAATTAAACTCATAAAGACATCACTGAAAATGTTTGCTCTTGGCTTGAGCATGGGAGGAAAGGCTTGCAGATAGTAAGACAGTATTTCAGAATATCAGAAGAATATTAAAATCAAAGAGATATGCAAAGTTTTCCACACAGGGTAAATCTGCATTGCCATTTGAGTGTTGTCAAGTTTTTGTCTATTTGCCTAAATATGAGATGCTTCCTTCTTCACTCATGATCCCAGTGATCTTGGTATGTTCAGTTATCATAGGTTTACACATGAAGTAAGACTGTTTTGCATGAAGAAGGCTGTTCCAGTTTTTCCTAGAGTCATAATCAGCCTTTCTGTCTCCATAGTTTCACTGTAAAACAGGGCCTCCCTCATCACCGTTGGCTGTGTAGAGTTCATGTTCTATAGACAGACTTCTCTGAATTCTCAAACACTCAGGAAGCATGCATTCTCTTACAACAAATAAAGACTGTTTAAAGACTGGATGTTGTGTTGAGGGACATGGTTTAGTGGGAGCTATTGGGAATAGGTGAACGGTTGGACTGGATGATCTTTTAGGTCTTTTCCAACCTTGGTGGTTCTGTGATTCTAAATCATGAGAAAAATAACAACATCCCAGAATCAGCTTCTGTGAAGCAGCAGTACCAGAAGCTGGAAAATTTGATTTTGAATAATTGTATGTAGATCAAAAAAGATGTATTCTTCATAAAGCACAGAAGAAATTTAAATTCACTCTTCTTTTTCAAAGTTGTTTTAATATATTTTGCTTGGGGTTTACTTGTCCAATTTTATTTTGGATCAAGAATAATGTGTCACTTTTCTCCAAAGTTCTATTGGATCAGAAATTACTTACCATTGCTAATTTAATATCAAATTCACAATTTTGGTTGGTTCAGTGGTGAAAATCTCTAGTACTACTGCCTCCAAAGCTTCTTTTTATTTTATGAGCAGATGCTCTGTTTTGAGTGCACCAGCACCAACTGAAAACATTACTGCCTGCTCTTTTTGGTGTTTTTCTTGGCTGGCTTGAAATTTCCACCACCCACAATTGTGGTTGCTTAAAAGGATCCTGGAATACTCCCTAATCCAGATCATACAAAATAAACGAAGTTAATTCAAACCACTATATGAACTGTTTAAATTGGTGCAGCTGGTTTTGTGGGAAGTGAATTAAGCATCCGTCACACACACATTGTTCAGCAAGGGTGGCAACCTCCAGCAGACAAGTAGTTGCAGGGGAACAGCAGGGGAGTGGAGAAGGGGAAATATTTAAGTAGCACATCTGTGAGAAGCAAAGATCTCTCCACAGCATTTGCCTTTAATTGAAATACTTAACACCTCATTAAAAGCATGTTGTAAGTGAGCTAAAAAGTGAGTAAGTCTGATAGGAGGTAGTATTGTAGTTACTGCAACACATGTTTGCATCACATAGTTCTTGAATAATAGTGATTTTTAGTGCTCTTCTGTCATAGTATACAGGAGTATTCTGAAGAGTACTGATCTGATCTGATACCACTTAAAACTGAGAATTCAAACAACAAACAAAACATCAACATCCACAAGTCAAAGACGTAGTTCAGAAATGGAATATAAATCCCAGAGCTTTCTTTTCTTTCATATTCCTTACGGACAGTCTGTGCTTCATAAGGACAGTTTATGCTTCAGAACAGAGCTGCGGAAAGTTTGTGTACAGAGCAAGCCAATGGGAAAAACCTGGAAGGGGTGTGCTGAAATCTTATGCCTTTCTTGGAGGTGTTGCTGTGAAGTATCTTACTATGTTAGAGTACTAAATGCTGTTTGAGGTGTATTCAACATAGGTTTGAGTTGCTGGTCCCCCAGTATTTGCATCTAGACAAGGCACTTGTATACATGCAGAGTTCTTGTCTCCTGTTTAGATTTTGTGATGGAGTAGAAAAGTATAACATCTCTTATTCCAGAAATAACTTACTGGCAGAAGAGAAGAATGCCAGTCCATATCAGAGGCCTCACTTCACATTTTCTGATAACCTTTACCTGGTGGTTAGTGATTTTATGGCTTGAGCCAGAAATTCAAACGTAAGAGAGCTAGCAGGTTATCTCATTTGTGTGACTACTTTATTCACTGGGGATGTTACATAAAGCGAAAGGGTCTATTTTTGTTTTATTTTGAAAGAAAGCAGCTAATGAATTTTGGTTAGCTCTGTTAGTAAGCAGTGTACTCATGGCATCCTACTGGATGGGGCTTGCCAACGAACTTAAAAATTGATACACTTATTCTTATTCTTGCAATTTACAGGCTGGTGAGTCTCACCTCTGTGCTTGCAAAGATCATGGAACAGATCCTCCTGGACAACATGCTTCATCACAGGAGGAATCAGTGTGTGATCCAAGACAGCCAGCACGGCTTCACCAGGGGAAGGTCATGCCTGACCAATCTTGTGTTGAGGGACATGGTTTAGTGGGAGCTATTGGTAATAGGTTGGACTGGATGATCTTTTAGGTCTTTTCCAACCTTGGTGATTCTATGATTCTATGTTTCTATGGTGGGCCTCTATGATAGAGTGATAGCATTGGTGGACAACGGAAAGGAGACCGATGTCATTTAGCTGGACTTGAGCAAGGCCTTTGACATGGACCCGCACCACATCCTTATCTCCAAATTGGAGGGATGTGGATTTGATGGGTGGGTCACTCGATGGATAAGAAACTGGTTGAAAGGCCGCAGACAGAGGGTGGTCGTCAATGGCTCTGTGTCCAGGTGGAGGCCAGTAACAAGTGGCACCCCCCGGGGGTCTGTGCTGGGACCGGTGCTCTTTAACATCTTTATTAATGACATCGACGATGGAATTGAGTGCACTCTCAGCAAGTTTGCTGACAACACCAAGCTGAGTAGTGCCGTTGACACGGTTGAAAGAAGGGATGGCATTCAGAGGGACTTCAACAGGCTGGAAAGGTGGGCCCGGATGAACCTGATGAGGTTCAACACAGCAAAATGCAGAGTTTTGCACTTGGGCCAAAGGAATCCCAGGCATTTATACAGACTGGAAGGAGCGGTCCTTGAGAGCAGCCCTGCAGAGAAGGACCTGGGGGTCTTGAGAGATGAAAAACTTAACATGAGCCAGCAGTGTGCCCTTGTGGCTCGGAAGGCAAATGGTATCCTGGGCTCCATCAGAAGAGGGGTGGCCAGCAGGGACAGGGAGGTGATTGTCCCCCTCTCCTCTGCTCTTATGAGGCTCCATCTGAATACTGCGTTCAAGTGTGGAGCCCCCAGTACAAAAAAGACAGGGAGCTGTTGGAGAGGGTCCAGAGGAGAGCCACAAAGATGATCAGGGGACTGGAGCACCTGCCCTACGAAGACAGGCTGAGGGAGCTGGGCTTGTTCAGCCTGGAGAAAAGAGGGCTGCAGGGTGACCTCATTGCAGCCTTTCAATATCTAAAGGGAGCCTACAGAGGGGAGGGGAATCAACTCTTTGAAAGGGTTGATAAATGCAGGACAAGTGGAAATGGTTTTGAGTTGAGGGAAGGGAGATTTAGGTTGGATGCCAGGGGGAAATTCTTGACAGAGAGAGTGGTGAGGTGCTGGAACAGGCTGCCCAGAGAGGTTGTGGATGCCCCGTTC
Source organism: Lagopus leucura (assembly GCF_019238085.1). Classification (NCBI taxonomy): domain Eukaryota; kingdom Metazoa; phylum Chordata; class Aves; order Galliformes; family Phasianidae; genus Lagopus; species Lagopus leucura. Next base: position 12,351,164 of record NW_024962272.1, read on the forward strand.
CTGGAGGTGTTCAAGGCCAGATTGGATGGGGCGCAGGGCAGCTTTGTCTAGTATTAAATGGGGAGTTTGGTGGCCCTGCATGTGGCAGGGGGGTTGGAGATTC
>NW_024962272.1:12351276-12394282 GCF_019238085.1 Lagopus leucura
AATGGGGAGTTTGGTGGCCCTGCATGTGGCAGGGGGGTTGGAGATTCATGATCCTTGAGGTCCCTTCCAACCCTGGCCATTCTGTGATTCTGTGATTCTGTGAAGTGAACCGAACCATCTTCCACCAGGCTTTTGGCAGCCTCCACTATCAGTACACGCTGAGGAATGTAAGGATAGAGCACAGCCCTGCTGAAATGGACTTGATAGTACTGGTGGATGACAACCTGGACATGAGCCAGCAGTGTGTCTGTGCAGCTCAGAAAGCCAACTGTATTCCAGGCTGCATCAAAAGATTTGTGGCCGGCAAGCTGACAGAGTTGATCCTGGTCCTCTACTCTGCACTGGTGAGGCCTGACTTTGGGGTATCTCATCCAGATGTGGAGTCTTCAGTACAAGAAAGACATAGACATGTTGGAGTGTGTCCAAGGAGGGTTACAGGACTGATCTCATTATTCTAATCCAGTTCAAGTGCTATGTGTTACTTGAATAGTACAAAGGACCAAATGTTCCTTGTGGAATATGAGGTGTGAAGTTTTGTTCGTTTTGTAAGAAATCAGCGCCAGACTGCACTGGCAAAACTGGGAGTGCTGTTTTGATAGATAATGTAGGATAGTGAAAGTTTCTGATCCTAAACCCTACCAATATGGCTATGGACAACATGTAAATGTAAAATTTAGGCGGAAGCAAATTTTTAAAAAGACAGCAACATGCTAGCAGTTATTGACATTTTTCTAAGGATTTTTTTTTTTTTTTTTTCATTCAGCTCTAAACCTAGGCATGCAAAAGTAAAGGGACATGAACAACCATTTGGTCTTTAAAAAGGGTACAACTTCGTAACACTTTCAATGGCTAGTAATGGGTTGTAATGCTACTATCTTGAAAAAAATACGTTGGCAGTGGTTTCTTTTGTGTTGAAAGGAAAAGTACAGCTGACTGTTGTGTTACTTCTGTGGATGAACAGTAGAAGAAAGTACTGAAACTGGAGAAATTTTAGCAGTATAGAACTTGTATGAGAGCAGTATCAAGCTTTTGTTTGCATAGTAATCCTAGCAGTCTGCTGTTATGAGGTGAACATAAATTAAAATTGTATCTTTGCAGATATCACACTACGTTCTGTAATACCAGTTTAATTTGATCTGAGAAATCTAACAGGATATGAATAACTAGTGATCTGTAAAGCAAGAGCTTGACAGAATGCTTTGAAATCATGTATGAGAAAACATTCCTTTTTTAGGAAGTTCATATGAAATATGGGCAGGTGTAGTTGCCTTCTTAGAACTACTTGTATGTCAAACTCTATAATATTAATGGAGCTGAAAAGTTGGTTATATCTTGAGTTATGAATCATGAAAACTGAATTAATTAAAAGGATTTGGGAATAGCCATAAATTTACAGATTGCCTGTGTTTGCAGAACTTGTTTCAATGACTGTCATTTTTCTTCATTATAAAGTAATTTTGTGTTGAACATCTGTGTAAAAAATTCTTTTTTTTTTTTTTTTTTTTTTAAACAATAACAAGTTTCTAGATTTAATAAATAAAACTCGCTTTCTGGACCTTAATTCTGCAAAGGATTTTCAATACACTGAATTTTATGCTATTGAAGTTGATGGATTTTTAATGCTTGCTGAAGTGTTTTGCTGAACCAACAACCTCCATATGACATAAAAAGCAGAGAGACTTATACCTAACATGTTCAAAATAAAATTATGCTTCTTGTCTGATTTTAGTCTATGAGAATGAACTAAGTAAAAACAATACTTCAAAGTTATGTTAGTTAAAGATGGTGTTATTTGAGCAGTATGCATTACGGTAATTGCAGTGGTTCCCACTGCTGAGCCTTTACGGTTCATAGTCCAGCACAATAAATTCAGTTACTGTGGTAAATCACCAATGTTGGTTTTGTTTGTTTGTTCAGTTTTTCTTTTCTTATGCTGGCTGTAATTTCCATTAAGTTAGCTGATACTCCCTAAGAAGCTGGGATCATATTTGCAGTGTACATGGAAGGTAGGAAGGTTCATAGACATGACAGCATGGGCTATTGTAGCCTCTGACAGAGGCTGTGAGAAAGTTGTAAAAGCTTCTTAGTTGTTGTAATTGTATGATATTTCTTGGACTTGAGGAGAAAATTCTTGAGCTCTTTTTGTATCCTACAGCACTGTAAATCACGGAGAAGGTGTAGAAAAGGAGAGATCTAATCTGAAAAGTAATCAATTAAGAAGCAATTCTGATGTCTTCAACCTTTGTCTGCTGAAAAGGCAAAAGTAGACTAAAGCATTCTTGTTAAATATCAGAAAAGATTTAGCTAAAAAAACCGAAAGTAGCAAAATGAATGTCAAAGATCTAAGCTTCTTATTGTGTGGGCAACTAAGTGCTTTGAGTGTTGGTCAAAAAAGAAATAAAGATCAGTGTCCCTAATGTTCTCAGAAAAAAGCTCTAGCTAGATAATATGCTTCCTTCTCCCCGGCAAAGAGTTCATACTTGGATCTGAGAAACTTTCATGGCAGTAGCCTAAGTATTGCATCATGTTGCTTCTGACTGGCTTGAGGAAAGTAGGACTTTGACACTGCACCTAGCAGGAACAGTTGTAAATTCACTTGTGCTGAGACTGGAACTGCTCAAAACCCGTGGTTTTCAACAGAGAACTTTGCAGATATTGTGCTGTTTTTGCAGAAATTTTATCTGTGCCCCGTTTCTTTAATTGGAGGATAACGTATTAGGCTGTTAACTTAGCCTACTGGTCCTGAAAGGTCTTCTCTGTCTCAGGGAGAAATGGGAAATTTTCTCCATTTGAAATTCATCTGCTACCACAAATGTACATTAATTATGATTTCATTATTCTTTCAGATAAATAATGCAAGCTCTTTAACAGAGCATTTCCTTAATAACCACATTAGAAACTGAACCACATACACCAATAAAACAGTACTCTGTTCAATTTTTACTACCTCTGGATCAATAAGAAAAAGAGTATGAGATTAAAATATTTTAAAGACAGATAAGAAAGTTAATGCTTTAGATGAAAAATTATTTTAGCACAGTCATAATCTGTAGAGTAATCTGCATATAATCAGCACGTCATCACTGAGAAGAAATTAGCTGTCATTGAAATAAAGCACTGAATAATACTGAAAACAGAGTGGCACAGTCGTTAATTTCCATTAAAGCAGAGTCTCATCTAATACATGGAGGTTATTTTTAAGTGAAAACTCATGTGCTGTAGAATTATTTGTGAATTGGTAAGATGTAGCCCAAAAACTTGATTTTCTGAGTGTGGGAACATCAAGGCCCTGGTTTGGTTAATGGTAAAACAAGTACAGAATTTACCAGCTTGCAATTTTGCCATTTAATAGGAAGTAATATAGTTTGGCTCTTAAAGGGTGTAGCTCCAGTAAAGTCATGGAATCACTGTGATTTGAGAATCTGAGATTGAGATCTGAGAATCTAGTCTATAGACTCCTGTAAGAAGTAGGAGTTAATTTGCAAGTAAGGGAACCTGACAGCCAGTAAACCTCCATTGCTCCACAGTGAAGGAAGGAGGACTGTCGCTGTAGCTACTGTTTCTTTTTCCTTTTCTATCTCTAAAGGTCTGGAAGGTGGAAAATGGAACAAGTATGTTTTAATAGATGAAGATCTAATATTTACCTAAAATAAATCTTGTCTTTATAGCACACTACATGTTAAATGACGGCTGTCCATCAAGGGCTTCTCAGTATTTTTCTTTAGAATTTGTAACATAGCCTCTATACCTCATCTAGGCAGGGTGTGTTAGGGTGCAAATTGCTGAACTGTCATTTCCTCACATTGAGCAGGTAGAGATCTTTTGAAAAGTCCCAACAACTTTTCTTCTTCTATTTTTTTCCAGGAGGGAAACTAAGGGACAGTCTATGTTACTGCTCCCAATCAGCAGAAGCAGAACAACAAAAAATTTTGCCTTTGAGTAGGAAACTGCGTTTTGGATAACTGTAGAGATGAATCAGTCAAAGAAGTCCTGAGATTTCTGCAGTGCATTTTTATTAGATAGAAATAGGTATGGAGAAACAGCTGAGACCAGCCAATTTCATTCTTGCACTTCACAGGATACACTCAAAACCAGAAACCTCTTCCTTTGCCTTTATTTCTCTCTCTCTCTCTTTTTTTTTTTTTTTTTTTTAATTTCTTTTGTTCCTTTTGCTTGTGGTCAGCACAGAGATGTATAAATGCCATCACCTGTGTGCACAAGATATCCTCAGATTCTGAGTTTTGGAAATTTTTTATTTACGAATGAAAAATAGGCAGTTAACTGTAGGTTGTCTTTCCAAAACTTTGCAATGCACTTTTCTTAAATGAGACCTAACCCCTTACTAGCTGTGTAATCAGTTTCTACAGCTGGTCTCTAGGTTAATAAAAAACCCAATGACAGATGAGTCCTCATTTTTTTTTGTTCTAGAATGAGAAACTGTCTCTGTCATCTTAGCCGATGCACAACACAGTCACATGCATGGAGTAAGATAAATGACAATACCGCAACAGATAGGATCCCAAGAATACAATTTAATCAGGGTGAACAAATTTTTAACTGAATGCTGTAAAGGATCATTGGTAGTGCTACTACAGATTGGTGGAAAAGTCCTTGGCCAAAATTTGTTTTGCTGCTTCAGGAATACAGTTTTTTGTTCAGTGCTACTATATCCACCACCACAGCAACAAAAAATACAGTGTTTATTTAGAAATCTTTCCTGAATCCATCTGGGAAAATATAGCCAACATCTGCTGCTGGTGCTCTATCCCCCCATTATGTTGGTAGCTGCGTGCAGGGTTCAGTTTGTACATATAAATGTTCTACATTTCACTGTCATGCTTCCATAAAGCCATACTAAAATGCTCTGCAGTATGGAGCGTGGTACTTCTGTGCAGTGATTTTTTTTTGATAGAGGAGGGGAAAAGTTTATTCCCAGAAAAGGAGATCTGAGATATTTCTTAATAAGGTCAGTGCCATGTGTGCCAACCTGTCCAAAAGCCTGTGTTCAAAGAAGCCCAGTTCTCAGAGCTGTAGGCCTACTGATCTTTCACTCCTAAAAAGAGTGTTGAAACCTTGGCATGCCTGAGAGCATAGCTGAACAGGGAGTGGTCAGCTCTTGGGGTGTACAAAAGCCAGGTCGTCTTTTAAAACCTGCCAGTACCAATCCTGAAAGGTGAGCATGTTCACCATCTGCTCAAGGAAGAATTCAGTTCTGTGATAGTCTAAGAAGAATTATCTGTAGAATATAAAGGTGTGGATAATGACTGAGACAATAATTGAAACAAACTTGGACTACATTTTGTTGTCTTATTGTTGTTCATTAAAAGTTTTGGAGATTGATAAATGAAAACCAAACTCTTGAAAGAAGGTATATTTTTACCTTATGAAGTACTCAAATTGAGCATTCTGTCTGTAGTAAAAATTTAGCAGTTTCTTGTCTGAGGGCTACTTGATGATTACTTTCTAAATAGAGGTGAATTTTTAGAGGAGGAGGCACAGCTATTCTGATTTTAAACCTGGATAACAGCAGCAAAAAGTGGCAGCTGTTACTTGAGGCATGTGCTAGACATCTGTAAACACATTTAGTACCCTAGCAGATCTGTACCATTGTTGGTATCAAGGCCATTGATTAACAATTAACAAAGGAATAGGCAAACTAAAAGTGTATATAACTCTGCCTGGCACAGAGATAGTTAAAGAGTGGTAAATCTGGATCAGCTGTTACTGATTTGCTCAAGCATAATTGCTAATTAAGGCCAAAGACTATTTTATAGTTTAAAGACTCTTTACAACTATTTCTACAAAACTAATTGCACTGTCGTAATCTTATTGTTCATATCATGACATACCAAGGTGCTGCTGTCTTTACTTGCTGAAAACTGTCTGCCTTTTACAGCTAGAAATTTATCTTGATTTGACATACTGCTATTCAGGCGTGTTGTTTGCACATTGTAATGTTACACGTCTTCGGAGTATTTGTGAATAATTTTGCTGACTCTGTAACATCATTTGATAAGAGCATAGCGGCTGGAAAGATGATTTCTTGCATATTGGTCCAACTGTCTTTATTTTCAGATATGATGGGAATACTGTCTCCTTGCATGCTTGCTTTTGATGGGATGTCAATGACCTCCAAACACAATACCTGCTCTTGTGGTGTTTCTGTCTTTATTCAAGTGCAACAAATCAATGTTCTTGCCCTACAAGGCCAGTTGAATTACTACAGGCAACCTTGCTGAATCTGCAGTTTTCAGATTTGTATCAAATTAATGAAAGCCAAAGAGGGGTTGCCATTTAACAGCATCTCTGTTACAAGTGGTCCTTAGTGTGCACAAATATCAGATTTTATCAGTTGATAATGCATTCAAGATGATACAGATGCATCTGTGTTCAATCCTCAATAGTCTATATGCGCTATATTAAATGTGTAAGTATTATTTCTAGACTCCATGGGAGATTCTGCTAGTGCAATGATGGGATTTAGGAGCCAAAACCCATTAGCTTTTTGATAGAAATTAGACTTCCAAGACACAGATGTTTATTAAAAATTTAAGGTGAATAGCAATTAGGTTTCTTACTGGTAAGAATCATTTTTCTGTAACTGCAGAAAAAACAGGCGACTGTTAGGGATTGGACTTTTATATGTGATCTCCAGCTCAGCTCACTACTGGAAGGTAAATTCTCTTTGTGGCAGCCTCCCTGCAAAATGAATGCCAGCTGTATTTGGTAAATAAGAAATGATTAGAAGTGTTAATGCCTGTGGTTATTTGCAATACCCTTTTTAGAGCTACTGACTATTGACCCACCTGTAATTTCTATAATCAGCTATTTCTTTAACAATTAACAAAAATAATGAGAAATGGCTATCATTCATCATTAACTTATCTCACCCCTGCCAGTTCTGTTTCCAGAGTAGATCTGAGAGTATAAAAACCTCACATCATCTAATTAGTAGAGAAGATGAGTTCAGGTTTTAGTGCCATCCACTTATCACAATTCTCAAGCATAGAGTTCGGCAAGATGTTAATGTTAGCCAAAATAGCATTCTAGAGAAATAGCTTTCACAAATAATATCCCTTTCTCCTTGTTTTTTGTGTTTTTTTTTTTTTTTTTTTTTTGTTTTGTTTTTTGTCTATTTGACACTTCTCAAAGCTGCCTGAGAAATATGGTGGGAGAGAGGATATTTTCTTGTGTGATTATGTTGCAAACTTGATTAATCTCCACTAATATATAAGCCTAAACTATCAAGTATGTGTATCTTCCAGAAGACTGTATACTGTTTGTTTGTCTGTATTTCATATTTTCTTTCCCTTATATGCTTCTGTCATCCAGCAGCTCATTGTGTGTTTTTTGATTTTTTTTTTTTGGCTTACTAATTCATCTTTACTATTTCATCTTTCCTCATTACTTGACAAGCATTTTTTTGTTTTATTATATCATTTTCCTATGGGCTCTCTTGGGTTTCTTGTTGCCTTTCCATTTATTTTCTATTAGTTTATAGTAACCACAATATAACAGTGGTCTCAAGTTTCTAGAAGCAATTACTCTGTTATAGACAGGACTCTTCATTGATTGTTCTGCACGTAACATGTTTCAGTGATAAGATTGATGGACATGAAATCCCAAGGTGACAAATTGATGAGGCTTTTAAACTGAGGGGCTGCACAACTTTGTAATTTATTTATTTTTAATACAGCAATCTGGAAATGCCCACAGAGTTCATAATTTAAAAAATAATTTAAAAAAAGCATCAGTGGATAAGAATATGCTTTGCTTTTCAGTAGTTGTCTTAGGCAACCTCATTGTAACACAACAAAAATACATGCTACTTTTCTGGAAATGAATAAGAGCTAGTCTACAGCAGGACAGAAGGACACTGCATGATCTCCTCTTCCACATTTGGTGCTCCTGTCGACATGCAGCCTTCTGTGTGAGGATGGGTTTTGAGTGTGTTGGAAGAAAGAGAAATTTTTGAAATGGGAATTCAACAGAATAAAAACTAGGCATCCCTTTTTCTAAGGCAGCAGAAGTTTAGGTAAGCAGAAGAAGACAACACTTTTACTTCCCTGAACTGATTTTCTGTGTTGAGTACCAATCAACCTTTGCATTGAGAAACTCAGACGAGCACCAGACTCATGTGCTGAGGATCTGTCCCCTTCCCTTCATATTTGGAAGGAGGCAGATAAAGTTCAGTATTAAAAAATTAATAACCATTGAAAGAAAACAATTTCCGTATCTATCTTCCATACTTTACTGAGTTCTTCATCACTAGGGGCCAAGGACCAGGCAATGTGTTTGGACAGCTCAATGTAGAGTTATAATAAAAAAAAGCCAAATGACCAACAACACAAAAAAGGAAAAAGCAAGATACAGAAGAAGAAGGCATGAGGATCAGTATAAAAAGCATGATAGAACTGATCTGCATAGTGGCATATTTTCATGCGTGTAGCAGTAATCTCTGCACTTTCTATCAGTTTTGGTCAGTCAGGTGTTAAGAAAACCTGAGAATAATTAAGACACATTTTTTATGAAGAGAATTAAAAAGTATCTTACTTACAAACTAGGTAAATAATGATGTTGGGATAAGTATTTGTATAAAATAGTTGAGTTGAAATCAGATTAGAAGTTAAAACAATATCCTTTACCTAATAAAACTAGAGCTATTGATTTTTATGAGGAAATATCAGATTCATAACTCATAAAAACTTTTCCTTTCCACAAGCATAGTGCAAAGAGTTCATGGTGTTCATCTTTACAACAAGTATCAGAAGACAGTAACTGAGGAATTTAAAAGATGAGACTAGATGATTAAAACCTCAAAACTTGGAGTTGTCACAGCTGTAGTAAAAAGGAATGAATGTAAAAAGGAATGTATTTGCTAAGCAGAAGCTCTAGAATTTAAGATGAATTTTAACTTTTAGATCTTAGATGAATACAGCTGTAGAGAACTTTGGATACGCTGGCTCTGTTTGGCACTCTTTTATGTTCCTCTGAAGCATCCAGAGCTGATGAGATTGAAGAAATCTCATCTGGGTTGGGGTAGAAAAAGCTGCTGGTGTCACTGTGAAGCAATTCTTGTCATTTCAAAATGATAATTCAGCTCTGACCCTAATGCAAATGCCCTATCTTATTTTGCCACAGTAATAAACTAAATTGTCTCTTCTTCCCACTTACTCTACCATGTTTTTAGATTTTCAATCAATTTTGTTAGATACTTTTAAAAATACAAATAATTTACATCTGAGTGAAGATGATTAATACATTGGAAAAAAGCCCAAATTATATTGTCTAAGACACAGTGAACTGTAATTTGTTGTGCAACCACAATAAGGGGGATTTTATGTTTCTGATGCCTCTCAATAACTGAAAGCAGACACTAACAATAGTAAATCAGTCAAAAAATTTACTGTTTTACACAAGTGTTGAGTTTACCACATCAGCTTACAAGTGGCAGAGGAAGATTATATTTTTGTGTTTTCATTTACCTATAGGCTTACCATGAGGAGACGCAGAAATGAAATGTGACTTTTGGTCTTTGTTGTTGCTATGAGAAACACATAATGAAATGAAACCAAAGAAGTTCATCTAAGCGTACATCTCTATCTTGTTTTTTGATAGAGCTTATGAGTTCAGGCACAACAGGGAGTTAACCATCTTCTCAGCTGGACGTGATTCAGATGAATACACAGCTCTCCATACATATCAGCTAATATCCAGATTGGCAAAGCTTTCACTTAACAGAGTATACAACACCTAAGGGAAGGCCACTGAAGCCATTGGAGCTGAAAATATAAGATTTGTGTTATTATTGCCTTCATATTGCCCAGTGTAGCTCAAGGGCCTGTTCTGCAAAGATATGTCTGACTGCATAATAGAAAAGCATCCAACTCCCAGTAGTCTACAGGTCATGAGAGGATGCTGTTGACTGAGGGGAATGATGTAGCACTTTGTTGAAATGCATCCCTTATGGTGTGATCACCTTGTGTGAATTATAGTTGTCTTCTACCTAAAAACTCAGAATTTTATCTGCCAACATTTATAATTGAGACCATAGTAGATAGTTTATGGAGGTTTTCATTTAGTACTGTACTGTGTATTAAAGAAGAGGTTGGTTGTTGGTTCTTTTTTTGTTGTTATTGTTTTAAATGTGAAAAACAACACAGTAAGACTAAACTGCCAGATTTGTGAGATTAAGCTGTCAGAACTAAAATGCCTGAGCCATATGGTGCATAAGATGAAAACTGACATTTTTATTTTCCAGAGTTATCTCGAAAAATAAATGTATAACAGATGCAAAGTATCAAGGTGTTTTAAGACCATTTTCAGAGTCTTGGTACAAAGTTCTGCAGTGCAATCCAGAAAACCAACATCTGCAGAACATATTAGGAGTCCCGTGTGATCAGAGTTGCTGAATCTTGTCTCTAACATAATTTTACCTCTGATATGATTCCTTACCTCCATGAGAAGATATTGAGCAAGGCTCTTGAGAGCTGGCTACTATATAGCTGACTGAACCTATTCTCTACAAGCCATAAGTTTTACAGCATTCTACAAACTTCAGGTAAAAATGAACATTCATGGGCTGCAAAACATGTAAGGTTTATAAAAACGGCCTATTGTTATATAACAGTCTGTTAGGAATCCTTTTATATTCAGGATACTAGCAATCAAGATCTGTATGCATGTTCTTCAGGCAGCAGGCCAACACTTGTATTTGCTTACTACTAAGCTTTGTTCTCAATCCCATGTAGCTATAAGAACACAGACGGATTCTTTCATGTATTCACTGGTTTAGTCCTGGCTTAGATGCTAAAGACAAAAATATGAATTTATTTTTTAATTCCTTTGCAATTCATAGGACTGGTAGGTATAAGTTTTGCTTTTGAAAGTTTAAAGCCTTTGGACAGTATTTATTATTCACTTCTCTGCTTATTACATTTCTGACACTGTGCCTTAGGCCCGGATACAAACTTGCAATAGCAAAAGAAGCATTAGTCCTTTTGTTGACCTGATGGTAAGAAGAGTAGTGCTTGAGGTTTTTTTTTTCTCTTAGATAGCAGAAGTTATTGAGCCACAATATAAATTTGTTAGCATTTCTCATGTTACTGACATGGCTGCAGTTGTTTTTTCTCTTTCCGATTCTTCCAGTGTGTGCAGAATGTGCAGATGATCTGCCATGATCCCTGTCTTTCACGTGTTGTTGTATATAGCGTGTGCATTTTATGTCTGAACATGAATGATCATCTCCTATTATCAGTCTGCCATACCTCATTCCTCATTAATGAAACTTTATTGTCCTTTCCTATAGATGAAAAGCAAAGACATTAATAATCAGAAGTGCCTTGTCCTGCTTAAAAAAGTTCCATCCTGCAAAATGATTGCTCTAATCAATAGCCTAAATTGCAAGGCGCTGTTTCTTTTCCCCGTTTGGCTAGTTTACAACCATGCAAGTTCTGAGGCAACTGAGTGGATCTTGATTCTATCAAAGAAAGTCTATAGGAATCTTTCTGAAAGAATTAAAAATGAAAATGAATAACTGTGGCTGATAGCTAAGCTCAGGAAAATGTGAAGCCTCTATGACTGTTCCCACCCTGTTTTTGCAGAAGTAGGCATATGTGTCAATATGAGATAAATTCCAACTCTGAGATTTAGAGATACCTCGAGTCATCTTTTTTTTGTATCTCTCATCATGCGAGATATAAACAAGATAAAATTTTTCTCCTCCTTTGTTAAAAATTAATAAATAGAGAACTAGGGAAAGCTTTGTTCTCCCCATTCCTGAGATTTAACTAAATGTTCTAGGAGGACATAACCTGTTGCAGTTAGAAGTACTTTGGTACTGCAGTAGAGAATAGCACCAAAGTGGTAATGTATGACTGTGATATCATATCCAGTTGTGTGTGTGTGCATGAACCCCTAGATATTTCCTCTTTTATCAGGAAGCACAATATATGAATATGCTCATACACTTGTGAGGGAACCTAAGCTGGTGGCAGTGCTGTCGCATGTTTCTGAATTCTTACGGCTTGGTAATGTGACAAACAAAATATGTCCATATTCACTACGAAGGAATTACTAGAAAGAATTTTTTGTAAAAATGGAACATGAAGTGAAGACATTATATATTACCAGTGTGTAGCAATACAGAGATTGTGGAAGTAGATATAGTTTCAGTTATCACATTTATTCATACAGTAAAATGTAGCTACACATTTTGCATTTGAAAACTGGATTCAGACTTTACTTTTGCCCCAGTTGTACTTACAAAACTCTTTTGATAGAGTGAGAAACTAAGTTCAATGTCCTAAGTGACTTCTTAGCCAGATCTGAATTTGGTATCTGCACCTTAAACTCCTTTACACAAAAATGGAAAATGTTTGAATTATTAAACATTGCTATTTGGAAGATATAGAGAGCTTTAATTCTACAAGTGGTTACAAATCACTGCAGAATGTATCAATATGCAATTATTTTATATTTAACCAAAATTAGTTTTATTTTATGCAACACAGAATAGAATGTAGTCTGAGAAAAGCATTCTGAAAACCTTAAAGTAGTGTCTTTCTGTTAATGTATCATATGATTATGTTACTGTTTTTTACATCTGTGTAAAAATAAATGTCTAATAGCTGTCTAATTTTCCTCCATTTTTCTCTGTCTTCAGAGATGTAATTCAGTATGTAATAAAGTACTAGAGCCAGTTCTCACTTCCACCAGTTTCTAAGAGAGTGAATGAAAACATCCACAGTTGTTTTCAAGATAAGGCATAGGAAATCTTACTTTCACTTCTGAAACTAGAACAGAGGCCTGAAAATACTCTTTCTAAAACTGCATTAAAACAAAATAGGTGATTTTAAGTTTATAAAATAGGAGTTTAGTGAAAATGGAGCCATTACTAGAGATCTGTTAAATCCATTTTGTGCTCTGAGTAGCGGGAGTTCATCAATTAGATGGTTTTGGTCTCCTCCCATTTCTGCTGCTGAAGACTACTGCACATACATACTCCGTTGCAAGTATCTATATGCGGATGTGGCAACTCTTGTTTTCAAAAAATGCCAAACTGTGCCAAACACCGGAATCCTTTGCTTATCCTGTTTTGGTGCAATTCATAAATCAGCCTTTAATCCCACTCTTGAACATTTAAAATACAACTATTCCACAGTTGAAGGCGATTGTGGGAAAATGTGGCAATTTATTTGAGATTTCAATCACATACCTGATGCTGGGTTGCAAGGTAAGCAGATCCTCTGTTTAGCAGACTCCTCACACACTTCTTCTGTGTTATAAACCACTGAAGTAAAAAAAAAAAAAAAATCCTTTGGATATATAGAACAGCTGTATACTTGTTCAAACGTAAATGAAATATCACCTTCAAGAATATGATTTTGTAGCTCTTTTGTAGAAAAGATTTGAAATCTGGTGAGCACTGATAGCTTTCACAGACTTAGGAAATACTGCAAGGGATAAGAGATGTTTTCTGGCTCTTGTTAGCTGTATATGTGACATTTACATAATCAATCACTGTGTCTCGGACATCTTCATTCCTCTTATTGTGGCGTCAGCTGTTTGGTGTCCTAAATATCCTTCATGTCACTCTGGATTTAAGTAGTGAAATATTCGAATTTTTCATGAGTGATACAAGAATGGTGAATTACTTGGTGAATACAAGAGTAGAGGAGGAAGGAAATAAGACAGAAACTGCTGATAACATTAACTCTCAGTGTGGTTAACTGAGAGATTTGAGCTACCTTAGCCAGTCTACTTAATTGCTCATACACTTGACCAAAGGGGATATAAAAAGCTTTGGGTAGCTCTATCTGTATCAGTGGTAGGGCTGTTGCTCTTTGAGGTTCCTAAATGGTTTAATTTTATCTTCAGTCATGGGTGGAGAATTGTTAAATGTTTAACAAACGTTTAGCAAATGCATAAAGTCACTCACTATATTTTTCAGAAATACAGGCCTTTCACTTATGATTCATTCCTCCCCAGGGCTTAAACTCACATATTTATTCAGACATTTTCACGGTACATGCTGATAACACACAGAACATATATATTTCAATGTATACAAATTACACTGGAATATGAAAACAAGTTTCATAGAATTGTAATAGAGAATACCATATACTCAAACATATTTAACAAACATATACACAGAGCAGTAAATACTGCTTATTTAGTAAAAAGCAAGGTAGTTGGGATATGAGATTCTGATGTTGTCATATTTGATATGATAGTATTTCTCTTAGCAGTAATGAAGTCATATTTTTGAAGGAAGTAATTGATAATACTGCGGTTGTGTGTGTAGCAAATCATCAAAAGGTATATGAATAATTCTATTCTTTTTACTACCTGAAAGCCTCTGTATTTCTTAACATGACTAGCAATAAAGTGAGTGGACAGTTTGCATAATTCTTATCTTTCCCTGTTTGCGCTTTGCTCTCAACTGCAGAATTCTTTCTTTCTCAGTGAGCGCTACCTTTCAGTACCTCTGAAGTAGCAAAGACAACAAAAGTTGTTTCACCTTTAGAATATATTGTTCTTATGTACGTAGAGCATTTCAAATTCTAGGAATTACGTAACCGAAGACTACAGTGCTGCAAGCTTGGTGTTCAGAGTGGAATAGTTCTGATTCCAGAGAATTTTGCATGGATTAGATGAATTCTTGAAAAATGTCTCAAAATCACTCATACACATGCAATTTTCAGTGCTCACAAGCACTGAAAATGAACGGCATGTGTTTTAGAAAAAAATGACATCAACAAAAAACGTAGTGAGTACCTCTCCAGACCTTACTGTTTTAAAGTCAAAGTCTTCTGATAAAATGAGAAATGTTCTTGGCTGTTTAAGTTTTTTAGAAAGCAGTTAAGAGAAACACCCACAAGAGTCTCAATTATTTGATGAATTTTCCTGTGCTAATCATTAAGAAGATTTGAAAGCTTTTTGTAATGAAACACTGTTGGTTGTATAGACACAGCTCTTGAGAAGGATGAAATGTTGAACCCATTTTATTTGGAATGCCAAGAGTCATGAATAAATTCTGCTAGCACATTCTAGTGTAGCTGATGGAGAGCAGCGATAGCTGTGGGTGACAGACTAGGAAGAATGTCTCCCTGAAAAATCGTACTGAGATCACATGGGACTCTAAGGGTCTATTAATCAAAGGACTCTTCACTTCAAGCGTCAAAAAGCAAAATAAAATATACCAATTATTAACTTTGATCTACAGAAAGAGATACTTCTGTCTAGCAAGTATAGTATAAACCAAAAGAAGAGCCTTCTCTAATAAAGCCTCTTGGAATCAGAGTATGTGAAAATAGTTTTGGCTGCAAATTGAAAATCACGTATCACTTAGGAATACTAAGAAATTCCTGTTTTCAGTTAATAATATAGAGTGTTTCATTATTCAAATCGCAGGCTTTACGCTCCCATACAGTTTTGTAATTTATTTTTTTAAGTAAATGCCTCAGGCTAGATGAGATTCTAATTCATGTGAATTCTATAACATCAGTGTGTTGGCAAGAAATTCAATGTGTAAAGAAGGAGTTTGTTCTTGACATACAACTAAATAATTATTTCAGTGGAACTTCATGGATGCATTAATAAGAAAGTACGGGAATACTGTTTTCCAAATGTTTTCTTAAGTTGGAAACCTACAGATTATAGCTACATAAAGGCCTTTTGATGGTGAAGATATTCCGAGAAATACCAAAACCCTGCAGTACCTCATAAATGAGACCTTTATGATTTCACTTCTAAGTACATTTAGCAGACTTACAATGTACTGACCTTTCCCTAACTTCATGCAAAGCAATTCATATCTAGTGCTTTTCGTAGTTCTATAAAGCAGGATCCTCAGTCAGTGATTCACTATGGTATTTTTGTTACATTCTGTTTCATCACATACGGGAAAGCTATCAAGGCTGAATTGGATGAATCTGCTAAAAGGCTGTTTACATACCTCTAAAGAAACAACTTGCTGTCAGGGATAGTCAATTGCTTTTATTAACTGCCAAGTATCAACCTTAAACTGCATTAACTATCTTAGCTCTACTGCTGAATCAGATGGTCCTGAAGATCTTATAATCACAGAATCACCAAGGCTGGAAAAGACTTTGCTTCTGTACCAAGAAATTAGCAAAATAGTCTCAAAGCTAGTCCAAGTCAAGGTGTCTGTTGTGTTGCTGTTAGTCAGTTGATGTGACAGAGCCAGGAGGAATCAAATTTCTTGTTATGTTTTTGCAGGCAGTTTTTTCAAATCGCCTCCAGTCTAGCCTGGCTAGAATCAATACAAGCCCCTGCCAGGATCCAGATCTCCATGTAAGTTGTCATGAGTGGAACTCTACTTCTTTAGATGACAAATGAAGCCTTACTAAATCTAGTATGCTCTCTGCCCAACTCTGGCTTCAAGATTCACATCACCATTCACAGTAACAAATCAACTACCATCCCACTGCTGCTTCCATCACCCATCATAGGTTCTTCATTACATTCCAGGCTGGCCATAAGTTCATACTTATCTCTTCTGAGGATTCAGAAGACAGGAATTTTTCCTTTCTCAGTATAGAATTCTAAATGAATAGTCACAGGTCAAACAGGTTATCTAAGTCCTAGCTAGACAATGGGCTAATGCCAGGGTGAATTTCCTACATCACTCTTGGAAGGTTATTGGATAAATTAGGCATGGTTGGCCTATGACACACTGCTAACTGCACAGGTGCCTTGTTAGCCATTTGAATGCCAGCTAAGGAGGGCTATACATAGTGCAGGCATCTGGCAAAGAAGATGTCATTCTAAAAATACAGAATTTTTAATATGGAGGTGGAGGAAATTCTGTAGCTCATATTTAGGGAGGGTTAAATTTAGGTGCTTCTTTTGATTTCAGTGGAACTGCCAAAGCCATTATAATGGCTCAGTATGATGTCTTCATAAGACACTGCTGTTCTCACCGTGGACTAAAAGAATTGCTTCATTCTGCTTGGAGGATTTTTAATGCTACTCAACCAGCCTCCTAATTTCTGACAGTCAATTTTTTTTTCTTCCTGTATTGTGGAGCAATTAATCTCCATTTAAACACTTACTTATGATCAAAATATCCATGTGATTATTATAAAGCACTCAATATTTAAGTGAAAGCTGGAATTCCATTTTTTCATGAAGCCACACAATTCTTAAGCAGCAGCAGTTTGCCTTATATGGTAGGAGAAGCCAAGGAAATTCAAGAGCTTATTTCTCCAAGAGAGGATTTAAATGCTCATGAATTCATACTTTCCTTTATGCTTACAACTGGAATACTTTTCAGGAATCATTTTATTTTTAAGGATCTTTCATGAAGTTTTGGTAAGCACAGATAAATTTTTCATTTTTCTTCTGAACCATGCATAACTTAATGTTGATGGTTACATTCTTAAGGCTCTCTACTTACAAAAATGGTACAGAATATAAACAGTTTGGATATCCAGCAAACGTGATTATTTTCTGTACTGGAAATGCCAGATCATCCTTTTGAATCCAGTATTTTATCTGGAATTTGCTTTTCCTTTCAATTTTTAATTTGGAAGATAAAAGCCAAATACAATTTTGCCTTCAATGGCCTGTACTAAAAGAGACAGAAAACTTAATCTATTTGGAACTGTTCTAACACTCACCATTAGTATTTCTGGCAGATGCTTTCTGGACACTGTGAGAATATTCATGTATTTGTTTGATGCAGGAATACTTGTAAAAATACCAGCCAGTGCATAAATATAGCAACTGCAAAGCTAGTTGAGTGCTGAAGCACTGAAGGAATCCAGAACGGATTAGGCTGATTTAAGGCTATGAGCTGCTCCTCATAAGAAGACCTTTCCATGAAGGGTTCCTGTCCCAACTACAACCATGAGGTTGGAAGAGACTCAGGAGCAGCCATGTCACAAAATGCTGTTGGCGTCTGACCTACTCTAAGGGATAACTTTTTATGAAGTGAAGAAGAAAGAAATAGTACAAGTTAGAACACTTATAATATAATCACAGACTCGTAGAATTGCTTAGGTTGGAAATGACCTTGAAGACCATCCAGTTGCAACACCACTACCATAGATAGTTTTGTCACCCACCAGGTCAGGCTACCCAGGGCCCCATCCAACCTGGTCTTGAATGCCTCCAGGAGTGAGGCATCCACAGCTTCTCTACGCAGCCTGTGCCAGTGCCTCACCACTCTCAGAGCTGCTTTTTCCTAGTATCTGAAGTTTATCCCCTCAGCCTGACACTGTTCCTCCTGATCCTATCACTGCCTGTGCAAAAAGTTGCTTTTCAATTTCTTTACAAGCTGAAAGGTTGCAATGAGATCTCCCAGAGCCTTTTATTCTCCAGGCTGAGCAAGCCCATCTTGCTCAACTTTTTTTCCACAGGAAAGGTGCTCCAGTCTTCTGAGCAACTTTGTGGCTCTCTTCTTGACCTGTTCCACGTGTTTCTTGTGTTGGAGGCCCCTGACATGGTACTCCAGATGGGGCCTCACAAGGGGCAGAATAAAGGGGTACAATCACCTGCCTCACCCAATTGGCCACCCGTCTTTTGATGCAGCTCAGGGTATTGTTGGCCTTCGCTGCAAGGGCACACAAGGGCTGGCTCATGTCCAACTTTTTATTTATCAGAACTTTCACATCCTTCTCAGCAGGGCTGCTGCCAAGGATTTCTTCTCCTGGTCTGCACACATATCTGGGGTTCCCCCAGGCAAAGTGCAGAATATTGGACTTAGCTTTGTTGAACCTCATTATGTTTACATGGACCCACATTTTGAGCTTGTACAGGTCCTTTTTGATGGACTTCTGTCTGTTGAATAGATTCACAATTTTCTCATGCTGCAATTAATCCCTAAACATAAAGGCTCATAAATGACTGCAAAATTCTATTTTCCTATCTACCCTTGTGCTTTGCTTGTAGATAACATGGTAAACCATTTCATTTCCATCTACTCTCTTGAACATAGTTGTTTTTCACATGCAGATTTACTCTTTGCAATATCAATGTTGCTAATTAATAGCATCTTATTTTGTTTGTTACTACAAAAAACTAAGTAGAAGGTTTCTTAAAATTTATTTTTTGGATGCTGAAAAGTGTGGGAGAAGTAGAGCCAGGTACTGTTCCTAGCAGTGGCTGCTGCTGTAAAAGGATTTATCCCAAACAAACTCATAAAGTGACCAGATAAACAGATCCTGGACAGATTTTAAACCGATCCATTAGATAAAAAATAATGCCTAAGCAGAATTTTGTGTTATTGACAGTGACGCCTTTCTCCTCATAAAAACTATGTCTTAACTCAGTGTATCAACAACTGTCAAACAATTTTGTACAGTCATTTTTTTCATTTATTTTAAAATGGCTGTGCAATGCTTAGGCTCTAGTTAGAGCCATCTATTATTTTAACAATAAACTGATCTGTGTTGTGCGGCCTCTCTTGATTTCTTCCAGCCTTAATTTTAGGCAAAGTGAAGCAGAACAGAGCAGGAGTGAAGGTGGGTGCCACAATAACCTCAAAATAGTGCCTGATGCACTGGGGGTGTCCCACTGTGGGCAAAATCAAGAGGTCAGATGAGACAAGTTAAACATTCTGTCAGAGTGGATGCCAGGAAGTGCAGAAGACTATTTCCGGTCAGTGAATGTCATTTGCTGTGTGAAATACCCTGCATGTATCCACATGGGAATGGAAACAGAGAAGATTCATGAGTGCTTTAGTGTGAAGAATGATAATGCTTTAAGAGCCTTCCGCTCTAAATCTCATTAGCATCTCCAGCAAGGCTAATGAGATGATTGTAGAAGAAACGTAAATGAGAACTGAATCAACTGCCTAAGCAAGAGTAGAGAGTATATAAACAAAGAAAAAGAATATATATATGAAGAAAAGTGCATTTCTTCTGGATAAACTCTAAATATTCAGAAAATTTAGTGCGTTCAGCAATAAAATATGGAAAACTGAGCATCTGCAAGGAGAAACTCATTGACATCTGTAACAGTATCTGCTTCCTTGCTTTAAACAGAAATATTTAAAACAAGTACATTCCCAGCTATTAGTTTATACCTTAACAGTTGGTAAAATATGACTTAATCCCCTCTGCAATAAAGCAATTTGAAAGGAGAAAGTTAAAAAAGAGCATAAAATAGAAGTAGACTGTGAGGATTTACTATATAAACATTACTCTCATGCCAGCAGCATTACTGCAACTACAAAGCAATGAAAACTGCCTTCTGGGTTGACTTTACTTCCTTCTACACACACTTATTTTACACCCAGTTAACTTCCTGTAGCTGTTAAATAATGGAACCTACAGTACAAACTTACAAACCTAAGGTGCAGCTCTCTTTTTGTGAGGTGTATGAATTTGCGTATCCTTTAATGTAGAATCTGCTCCATTTTGCCAGATAACACATTAATTTACACATTGCCTTACTTTCTCTTCCTGTAGTGACAGTGATGTTTTGGCAGAGGAAGAGTAACTGCTTCCCTTGCTCCGTCAAGTCACCTGGCCTTACACCCCATAATAAAGCAGACAAATATGAAGCTGTCAGTAACAAATGTGGTGTCATCTTATTAATGCTTTGGAGGCTGTTGTCCATTGCAATGTTCCAGGCAACCTGCTTGAGCTGGATAATATGTTCACCTATGAACAGACTTTGCCGAGAAAAGAGTTTATATATTTTGATGTAACGAAGTGGTCAATGTGCTTGTCCCATTTGTACTAATAAGGTTTCAAAAATGTTTCTAATGGGAATACATTCCTACAGTGTGGGTAAAAATACGAGAATAGTATAATTTGCAGTTTCCAGGTGTCTAGACATAGTTACTGAGATCTGGAGTATCTGGGTAGTAAACAACTTTTAAAATTGTTCTGTGTAGATAGTAGATGGATACCTGATTCTGGAACTGCAAATACCTCCTTAACCACCTGTTCCTGAGAATCTTGAATGTTTTATACCCGAATCTAACTACACCCATTTTTAATTAGTAATTTATTATGCTTGTGAAACATTCTTCTGTGGTCACAGCTTGACTCTTGAACATGTTTTCTTCTTTTATCAAATGTGCCAACTAAGCAACAGGAAATATCCAGGATGTTTTGTAGGAATAAAGTGATATAACTTGTTCTAAACAAATATGCATTATCAAAGTCATTTTTCTTCATCCCTCAGCACTAAAAATATGCAGCTTCATTTGACATTAGATTTTCACAAATTGTGTAAATCCAACACAGCTGCAGCTCTTGGAATATTAAAATTTCTTCTTCCTAGACAGGTCTCAACTATTTAGAAATAACATAAGCTAAAATGTGTGAATATATTTGGCAACCAAGTCTAAACAAATATATTAAACAAAGGAGTGGTATCTTCTGCTCCTCTGGAAAGCTTGGGATGGATGGAAGCTGCAGAAATGATACTTTTTCTTCTTTTCTCATCCTGTTGAATTCAGCGATAGGATTAAAAGATCTCTGTTCAGTATAACCAAAATCAAAATAAATACACCAAAATCAAAATAAATACAGAAGATAATTTGTTGTGTTACTGTTTCACCATTAAAGCAATTGAAGTTTGGGTGAACATTTCTTTTTCATATTTGATACATGATCAACAGAATATCTGTTTTGGCATTCAGTTACTTACTATGCTAATCAGAAACCACGTTTTAACTATGCCCTCTACTGTTCTTTTCTTCCTTCTCCATCCTGACAAAGAAAGATCACAGTAGAAAACAGCCAGTACTCATAAAATCAAAGAATTGTCTCATGCATGATCTTAAACACTAAATAGTTTGCCAGTTATCCATAAGGACTCATATTAAAAGTAATTTTTATTAAGCGAGCTATCTACATATATGGGTTCAAAGAGAATATGTGGTGATTAAATAGTTCTTGGTATTATCTGCTTGGTTCCATTTTCAAGACGGATTCTGTCCTGGTCTTTATTGTATCTTGGATTTGGGAGCCTTCATTTGTGTTTCTGACTTCACTGGGTGTACATATAAGAGAAAAGAGAAACAATTATTCAGTTCTCACACTGAAAGTCAAACATACCCTGGACTGCTTTGTTCTTTCAGAAAAAAAAAAAAAACCAAACAGAACCTGTTGAGGACAGTCAGGCCTGAACATAACTCACTTGACTGTTGACCAAAGTGTCACCATGATCTTCTGTTTTATACTTTGTCTGAAGGAAGATATTCAGTTGGAGTCATGCTGCCCATCTTTGCTTTTCTTTAGTATCTGTCTAGAGGGCAGAGATCACCATTTAAGAAAAAGAGAGGAAGTATTTTCACCTTCATTATCTCAAACTGAGATCTGTCAAACACTTGAAGAGTTTCCATAAGCTCCCTGCTAAGAGTAAAGGGCAAAGATGAAGAGCAGAAAGAGTAATCCTGCTTGTGATTTAGCTATCTTTTGCACTAAATTTTCTTTGCTAGCAATGTCTGTAGTTGCTGAGTTTAATAAGTATACTTTAAGCAATTTTTTTTTTTTTTTCGTGTAGTGTATTGAGCCATGTAGCATAAGTTTTGTAAAGGCTATTTATTAAATCCAACTTTAATTTCAACTAATTTCCTCATTATTTATTAAGGTATATATGTATATTTCCCTCTTTCTCTAGCCTTTTTTGGACTTTCATACGCATCTCTGAGGCATGGATCTTAACTTAGCCTCAGGGCAAATATTTTCCCGCAAGCTTGTCTCCTGAAAATCCTGACAGCAAATCACACTCCTGGAAGAGGAGAACATGAGGGGTAAGAATTCTCAGAATTCAACAGGAAAACTTTTCCCTCTGTTCACTTGCACTGCTCTCAAGGTCTGTGGGGATTAAGCAGCTAGAGGTTATCCAGACTCTTTCCCAATGGTACGAAGCCAATGGAGAAGCTCCATCCTGTTCTAAGGGAAAGGGAGTGATAATCTCTGAAGTCAGTCATCACTTTAGGAGACACTTTAGAGATCCACAGCTGTAGTATTTCTTATAAAACCTCTGGAATGCACATGTAATACCTGATGGATTAGTAAACCCCTGAGCATCTGGTAATCTAATGCTAGGGTTAGACCTTTTGGATCACTGGGAACACAAACGTACGGTACAAAATTGCTCTGAATTTCCTCCCTCCTCACAATTGCCATATCCAAAATCCGCTGCAGTTAAAATGATTCTCAGAAAAGTATAGTTGGAGTGGATACTGTTGACATACCACAGTCTTTGCTGATATGAGACTTTTCCCCTTTCATATTATTTGGCACTTTCTCTCTCTAGTAATGTTCGTTTATGGTCCATCCCTGTGAAAAATAATTTTTCTATCCTTTGTTTTGGTTATTTGTGTCATTTTCCCTCCTTCAAAAAATACTGGCTTTGGTCCCACCATATGTTGAGTACGTTCCTCTCCTGTACCTGTCTATCTCGTATACTCTGCCCACCATTGCAGGAGATCACAAATCATCAGGTTGTCTGAACTTCACAGAATAATGCCTATCTATCATTTTACTGGATGCTAAACATGAGAAGGGATTGCAAAATCCTAAAGAAAATGAAGGGAACACCACACATTAACCCAAGGGTTTTAAAAATACGTTTGATTTTTTCTTTAGCACTTTATTAAATATATGGATTACTCCCAGTAAAGAAAAGGTGTACCGGTATTTTATATTTCACTTAGGTGTGTACCTCAAAACACAAACACTAAGGATGGTCTGAGGTGGAACAATGGAAAAAGAGGCTTGGAAAAATCCTGACTGCTTTACTCCAACCCCCAAATTACTCTTACATATTCCTCTACTGTTTATTTCCCCCCATTCCCAAGCCAGGGTGGCCTAATGTAAGAAACCTGTATTATACCAAACGAATGAGATGACTGGGGATTCAGCTGAAGTAAAATGAAAGAACAGCAACTTCAAGATAACATAATTAAGAAAAACAAAACAAACTTACATTCACACAAATTCATGTATGTATATATATATGAATACGTAAATGTAAATGCAATTTCACAGTCTATGTAGACATGTTTGTGTTTCATGGAAGCCTTACATATTAAGAGCTTTGGGAATTGACAGGCTAAGTTTAGGACATGTCTCTGAGATGTCTCTGAGATGTCTGAGAGATTTCTCAGTCAAAAGTGCTTTGGAGCTGCTCTAATGGAAGACTCAAATTCACTCTTTTGAATTAAATTAGATATTTAGCACTGTTTACAGATGCTTGTATAGAACTGGATTTCCATCAGTTCCATTATGATGTGTTACATATTTTAGTAATGTGATGAATGTGAGGTTACTAGAGAGAAAGGAGACAGATAAACATCTGTTATACATTTGCATTTCAGGTGTGAGCATGAAAGTAAAGCTTCATTTTTCATACTTCACCCTGTGTACTGGGCACTCTATTCTCATCATGCTGTATCCTATACTCATCCTCTGTATCTTATAACCATAGCTCCAATGCTTTTTCACATTCAAATCTGATTCTAATCTCATGCTGTTCAAAATTAGGTGTTATCCCATTAAAATCAAGAATCTAGATCCTGATCTCATTTTAATCTGAAGGAAGTCACTGCAGCTAAAAAGTGGTACTTTGAATTTAAGATATGTGTAACCAGAATCTGATCCAACTGTATGTGTTCGTGAAGCTGATAAAAATGACATCAGAAGCAAGTCTGTGCTGTTTGTTCAGTCTCTGGAAAATAGCTCATGAATTCATGTTTACTTTTAAATACGATCAGTGGTATTCTAATCACAGCCAGTCATCTTGAGTAATTAACTGGATGCTGAAAGAACAGTCATTGCTTGAAACATGTCCCAGCTGATACATACATTTAGCTCCTTCTTTTTATTTCATATTCCTGACACTCCTGTTTCCATGGAGAAATCCTGATGTATGCTAGATTAGACATCAGTAATAATTCCTAGGGGCCAGGATACAACCCTTCCATTTTGAGAAAGGTAAGTCAGAACTTACATGACTAGTAATGAAAGAATGTCTCCAATATTAACTGAGTTTCCCTTTTACCAGTTATAAGAACTATGAGTGGAAGGTGGAATTTCTTACTGTTGCATGACAACTGTTTGCTCTCAGCACACTCAGTATATCATTGTAACACTTGTATAATCATATCTCCTTTGCATGAGAAAATATGCACTCACCAGTGCGAGAATTTCTTCCCTGATGTTTTCAAAATTATGCAAGATCAAAAGCAGCCTCAACACAAAGAAGTAATCATGTTTGCAATAAAGGTCTTCATTGCAGATATTTTGATATGGTCTCTGTGAGAAGGGGTCACTGGCTTTCCTGTGTTTGACTGCACTCCCTCCACCCAGCTTTGAGTTCAGCTGGATGGAGGCTGTGGGTGCACTGTGTTTCAGTAGCCCTCCTGGGGAAGATTTACTTTCTTCTTTTTGCTGAAGAGAATCCATCATCCAATTGACAAGATATGTCGCCTGCTCTCATTCAGATAGGGTCTATGGCTTAATTATGGTGATTTAATTAAGTTATTCCTGGTCTGATACTGGGCTTGTAACATAACTGGGAAATGTGTGTCAGGGAGAGCCACCTCACTAATCTACATTTAGTAAAAATCCTCTTTGACAAAGTCCATGCACACTCCAGGTTACATCCCATGTTCTTTAGTGGTGTGTTTAAAGTGATCTTAAATATTAAGACTGCAAATCACATTTTCAATTCATTTTTATTTTATAATTATTTTCCTTCAATTGCAAGCATCCAAATTTCCTTTTTTTTTTTTTTTTTTTTTTTTTTAAACAGGCAACAATGCATTGGTCACTGAGATCAGGCAGGAGTAAATCTTCTCAGTTGTGATTTATTTGTACTTGTGTATACTTTCAGTTACTCAGAGGAACAACGAAAGTTAAATCTTTATGGTTATGGTAACTGCATAGTGAATTATAAATGACTATTCCCTCAGCACTGTCATTTAAAGTCATTCACTGTCATTAAATTTTCCATTATGTGTGAAGCTGAGACAGTGATTGTCAGAATACCATAGTCTCCACAGATGCCACATATGATCTGCATCCATGATCAGAATAGTATATTAAATTAAAACATTTTAATGTACAAGAAAGGAAACACTACATCAACTCACCACTGATACTACGTATTTAAAAGGAGATTAGAAAGTCTGTAACAGTGATAACAGTCAGTGAAGAAAGTGCAACAGCCCCAAGGTTACTGAAAAGCTCTTACTTCCAAGCCAGATGTCTAACCTTTTTAAACAATGATTTAGTGCAAGTTGTATCGTTCTGTAAACTACTATTCTGTTAGCACTTGTTTATTCAGATGTATCCAGCTGAAAATAAGTCAATTCCTTTATCCTTATACTACTCAAACAAGCTGGAAGTCCAGATTTGACTGGGGAAATTTCAGGATAATTAAATCAAATGTATTCCATTACCTTATCACTTAGCTACTGCTAACAGTTATAAAGAAATGTATCAGATAGATGAATGGATAACATTTCCCTTCCTCAGGTAAGAGAATGTGATTCTGTTCTCATCCTTACCTTAAAATCTAGAGTGGAATTTTTATCTTCTAAACTAACTATATCAACCACTGTATATTAACTTCCTGAAAACTGCTTTTTTAAAAAAAATCTGAATTTCCAAAACAGATATTTAAAAAATAGATGGCTATGCCAGATGGTATTAATTAAGTAAGCTAACTCATTTGGGAGGTAACGCATTTTATAAGAATCAAGTAGATGGCAGAAAGAGAATCTGTGTTTATGCATTTGTACAGTTTCCTGAATCCCCTGACTTTTCACATTTGTGAAAATGAATCAAATGTTTGACTACCTGTGTCATAGAATGGCCAGAGTTGAAAAGGAGCACAATGTTCATCTAGTTTCAACCAAACTTTGTGTCATGACTAATGGAAATGGTAACGAATAATGTGCATTTACCTAAACACCTTCTTATTGAAATATCTTAAAGACAAAAAGGGAGCAAAGACAGTGGGGTAAAATAATGGCTGTTTTCTGATGGAAATTATTTGCAGCTTTCAAGTTAAATGAACTCTTTATTTTTATCACAGCAAGAAGTTATTGAGGACTGCAGAAACTATGCTTCAATCCAATTGACCTATAAATTGCATTCTTTTTCCCTGAATTGAAGTTAATATAAAACCCAAAATAAGAATTTTAAAACTTTTTCTCAGCTGAATATTAATTAATAGATTAATAAAATAAGGTAACTTAAAGAAAGAAAGACTTTCAGGTGTCAGAAAGAAAAGAAATGAAATATTTATTGTGTTTTAAAAAGTCTACTTACATAGTCATCACTAATGAAGCACAAGACTCATATAGTAAATGAAAATAGCTTTTTCACTAACAAGTGAATTTGTTTTTATGAACTAAAGCTGTGAAGCAAGTCTAACAAATCCACATATCACAAAGAAATTTGCATGTGTTTGAGTTTCTTTGCTTTCACAATGTGTAGAATATCTTTCCTTCACTGAGTTTTCCTGGCTGTAAATGATAACATCAGGCAACAAAATAATCAAAGGACTTGGCTGTGTGAAGCTTTTAAAATACATTATCTTGCTCATATGAGATTGACTGACTAACAGCGATGCAGTAAAGCAAACGTAAAAATTACAAAAGTTCTGTCTTCATTTTAGGAGATGATGAAGAAAATATAGTTAGGATCTAATGTTCACATGAACACACAGCCACTTCTAGTAGTGCCAGAAATACCTGCATTTGCTACTAACCAATTCATTATTAAACAATTCATTACTAAACAATGCTGTATATATATTCTTGTCTATATACTGGCATTAGTATCAATTTACCTCTGCCATCATTTATTATTTTTTATTTAAGGCAGTTGATTTACCCTCCAAAATATATATATTTTTAATAATCATGAATTATTTCCTGAAGAATAGTGACTGGCAACCATAGAGAATTTACTGTTCAAGATAGTGGCAGTCAAGAATTTTGACACTTTGTATTCCTTCTGTTCCTAGCCTCAAGTGTTTTAGGAAAACAAGCAAGCAACAACAACAAAAAGAACTGCATTCAAATATTTAACTTAACAAATGGACCGTGTTTACTTTTCTTCACCTTTCTTTATCTTCCAAAGAATTTAAACTTTTTCATCCAAACTTTGTCTATGGGAAAAAAAATATTCCTGGAAAATTTCAGCCTAAAAAAAATATGTATGAATAATAGCAAACATCCTGTAAGTCTGGTTTCCTGTGGATTTGTGTCTTATATATTACTTTTCTAGAAAGATGCAGGGAGCAACTGATGTTTGTCTAGGAGCAATGGAATTTGTATTGTGGATTCTCAGACATCCAGTAAAATTGTGTTTATGTTAAGGTATTATTGTCATTCAAGATAAAAATTCCACAAACTAAGTAAAAAAGTGCCTAGCTAAGTCTAATAGCAAAGTATTAGTTTTTCTGAAGCCTAAAAGAACAGTGATCATCAGTTTGACTGAAACCAGCCATTATGTTAAAATGCCATCTATTACGTAAAGGAGCACAAAAGATATCTGATCCCATTGACACTCAGATCAGCAGGACATGGTTATGTAACCCTCATCTCAACAGAAAATCAAGAGAAAACTTCAAACAAGGATGAAAATGAACACACAGTCTAAAGTGTGCTGAATTATAGCACTTTTATGGTGGCTGACTGCAATGATCTTATGCAATAGATATAGGAAGACCTGTTCTGCTAACCTCGTAAAGTTCTCTGTATCTAACACAAATACAAGAGCAAAATCTTAACCTTAGGATCCCATTAGAAAGTGGGGTAGAAATTCTTTCTGGGATTTTGTTAATTCAGTATCAAATCAGAGTTCACTAATTCAGAAGGATTGTCCTTGGTGGCTCATGGGAAATACAGCATAAGAACGTAGATTCAGTTTCAATCATGTAAAGATGAAAGTACGCACAAAAACATGAAATCTTTTGAAGATCACCAAACTTCTGTGAAACACTACCAACTAAAAATATCAGAAATTTTCCTTAGGGAGAAAAAACAACTTTATAATATTGGATCTGTCTGTTATTGTGAAATATTACCATAGAGAGTCATAAATCAAAATCTGGTCCCAGTTTTGACTCTACAGCATAACTGATTTTCCGGCATTGCAAAAGTAATGTATTGCAATTAGAACAGCACAAGAAAGTTATGACAGAGCTGCTTAGTAATGAATGTAAATGCTCTGGAAAAATTATATTTTCTTCTGATCTTTCCAGAGTTTCAGGGAAGATTTTCTAGAGGAGCAATACAAACTTCTTTGACACGTCTGGAGAAAATGTTTGGTTGGTTGGTTCTAGAAAGATCTTTTCATGTAAGCATTGTTACAGTGCCCTTCAGAGTTTCCCTGGATGCTCACTTGTGTCTGCTGGATGCAGAACTCACTCTGCTGGAGTTTTTTCTTATACCTTTCTTTGGTTATGTCCATACTTGATTTTTGTTTTCTTGTAGAACAGAGATTTTCCAGCATACTATCTGACAGTACGACATTTATAGATCTCTCACTAGGGGACAGTTCTCTTAATTATTCAGCTCTTCAGGTTGATAAAATGGCAAATGCAAATAGATGTTTACTCATTCTACTATGGCACCAGAAAAAGTAAGTTTTAGAAAAGAGTTGTTACGTAGAATCTTTCATTCTTACTACCATTTTCTTAACACATTGATAAGAATTAGGATACTCAGCAAATCATGAACTCTTTCTTCCCTGTAGTGAATTTTCTTTTACTGTTCCATGGAAAAGCGAGCTTTTTTGATCCAGCCAAAGTTTTTTCTTAGAATTCCTTGCGAGGATACAAGACATTGTGGATTTATAATGGAACATGCAACATTTAGTTATTATTTTTGTGCTCCAACCTATTATTGAGAATTTGGAAAGGTCTCATTGCCACTAAGATATGCTGCAGTACTGCAGTGCAAATAGGAATATCTGAGGGCAGCTCCCTTTGCTCTTCCTGTCTGATATCAGCACAGCTCTGACATTTACTTACCACAGGGATTGACTTCCAAAGTTCACACAGTCCAACCCACTGTTCACTTATCTAGCCTGTACTTCATCATTATTTTGCTTATAAGGCTATTCTGGAAATGAAAGTGTCAAAAACCTTAAATTCTAAATGATTGAAACCCAAGCCTTGATAACATCAAGATAAGCTCACTGTTTTTCTTTCATTTGTCAAGACAATTTATAGTTAGAGGCTATCAAGTTGGTCAGGCATTGTTAACCCTTAAAAAATCTGTACTGATCATTCAATCACTTTCTTGCCCTTCATATATTTGGAAAAGTGTCTAGGAAGATTTAGTCCATTACTTTCCTAAACAAAAGTCTCTAGGAAAAAGTCTCTAAAGGCTGACAGATATTTGCTTTTATTTACTTTTCCCCTACTTGCTGCGGCCTTTCAAAAATTATCAAGAGTAACCTCTCCGTTACAGAGGCCAGGTACCTCAGTACTCAGGACAGCATCCCATGAGATCAGACATGCTTGTGTATGTCTGATCTATTTGCATGTTTCTTAACTATCATGGAGAGTAGGTCTTCCTTGTTCAATGCTTTCCCACAGGCCTCAGGCAGACAGGATTCCTGGAGGCTGGTTTAGAAAGAGGCAGGTCCCCTGCCACTTTCAGCAACAGGCCCACACTTCCCCAGTCAGCCTTTTACTGATACACTCATAGAAATCCTTCTCTACGCCTCTTTCAGATTCAATTATAGGTGGGTTTTGGCATTCCTAACCCCATCCCTGCAGGCTATTCAGGCTATTCATTCCTGCTGATTTGCCCAATCCTGCCTCCACTTCTTTAATGTTTCTTTTTATGTCAGTTTTGCCAGGAGCTCCTTGTTCACTGATCCAGGTAAATTCTGCTATCTTTGCTTCACTTCCTTCAGTTTAGGATGGACTATTCTTGAGTTTGAAGAATGCAATCCTTGGAAATCAATCAAATCTCTTTAACCACTCTCAGTCCAGTATTATCTCCAATGGAATTCCTCTAAGGAAATTGCTGAAGAAATAAAAGTCTACTCTCTTGAAGTCTACTGCTGTGTTTCTACTTTTTGCCTTGTTTTCTCCTCCCAGGGTCCTCAGTACCACAGTCTCACAGTCACTGCAGTGACTGTCCTCAGCCTATATATATCCCTGCTCAGTTCTTCGTTGTATGAAAGCAGAACTTCTCTCCTTGTTCCCTCATCACTGGACAGTAAATCATCAACCCAGTAACCTCCAGATTTCTTGTGCTTCACTGCACTCTCCCTTCAGTGGACAATAAGAGTAACTGGTCCACCAACCAGGGTCTGAGAGTGTGAGGCTTTTTCCAGAGCCATCTGATGGTGTGGAAGAATTTCTTTTATTGTTTCCCTACAGTTAACCTTAATGAGATTACTTTAAGAAAAAAAAAAAAACAAAAAAAAAAACCAACAAACAACAAAAACAAAGATGTAGACTAGATTTTTCAACTCCTCATATCTTGGAAGCATATAATAAGTTTCAGTGGAGATGTAGGTCAACAAAACAACTGTCCTTTCACTGAAATACAGCTGAACTTCTCTGTAGCCTCACTGCCAAGGTCTGAAAGACCTGAAGGGTCAAACTCATTGGTTTACACACTGTTTTCTGTGACACATGTGGTATTTTTTCTCTCTACTCATTTAAAGATTGGGAGTAAGATTCCTTTTTTATGATTTCCACACGGATGTAACAATGTTTCTTTTAAAGATGAAAAGCGGAATATATATAAAATTGCATGTTCTGATTTCTGGCAGGTAATAACAGTTGCATTCCGAATAAGTCGGTACTACCAAGGTAAAATCTGCTTCACAGAAGATGAAGGAATGTTCACTGAAACATGATTAAATAACTAAGGATTTTTATGTTCCCTAACTGTAAGCCATGGGCCTGCTTGAACAGAATCTGAGAATTAAAACCACCAATCAGATTTTCTTTTTCAAAAATACTTAATTTGACAACATTTTAACAGTATTTTTTAAGTTAAAGGACAGGCAGTATATCTTTGTTATGAAGCCACACAGTGAAAATAGTCAATCAGCTTGATTAGAAAGCAGAATACCAAAGTTGACCTGCTTCTGATCTCTGCACACCATCTTTGTGGCATATAAATAAATATTTATACTAACACTTTGAAGAGAACGGAGGTATAGCAGTGTGGCCTGTGTTAGGTATTGGCCCATATGTTTTAGAAGCAGAGTAAATAGAAAGCAGTTCCAAACAAGTAGGATGAAGAACAAGTCTTCAGTTAGTTTCTTTGTTTGCTTTTCTTCGTTCTTTCTTCTGTCTTAATGACCTCTGTGATTTATGGAGTTTCAAAGCATTCTTATGCTGCAGAAATGCTCATATTCAAGCTGGAATGTTTTTCATTTAAAGTTTCAAATAAATAAGTCATTTCTCATTCCAGAACAGCTTTCAGAACTACACATGAGTTATATGTGTAACCATGAGCAACCAACTCATGGATGCTTTTAGTTCTGTATTTCTCCATTGTGTAAATCATTTTGTATCCTCTCTAGTCAAATACTTTACTAAAAAGTATAAGGCACTTCATGATGTTTGTGATGGATTAAAGCAGACATATCCAACTCTCAGCCTGGAGGCCGCATGTGGCCCTCAACAGCTATTAATATGCCCCGAAAAGATTGTAAACCTTTAACAATGTTATATGATTTTTAGTGATATTTTTCCCTAATCCGTTGCTCATAGCTCTAGTGTGGACCATGTAGGTGACAACAGAACACTGTGGATGGCTCAGTGCAGTGCTGACGACTCACTCATCACACAGTCAAATTGAAACCCACGCATATTGCACATTACATATGCTTGTGTCACTTGGCAAGTAAGACACAGTGATTACCAATAATAATCATAGAATCATAGAGTGGCCTGGATTGAAAGGGACCACAATGATCTAGTTTAACAAATTTGATTATATCTTTTATAAAGCCATGTATTTACATAGAAAAATATCCCTCACTTCACTATCACACCTCATTGATGTTGCCATTTTTTGGCAGTGCGTACATTTGTGAACAATTTTTTTCAAGGATGAAGCACAGGAAGAGTAAAATTAGAACAATCCTCAATGAGCCCCTTGAAAACTAATTAAGTTGCAACCACTTACATTGAAGTAGATATTGATGCACCGGTTTCAGAAATGCAAGGTCAAATATTCCACTGGTTATATATTTTTGTTGATCTCTTTTTTAAGTTTTAATTAAAAAAATATAAAATATTTGTTATTTATGCATATTGAGAATATTATCTATTTTTATGTGGCCTGAAACAATTCTTCATATAATGTGGCCCAGGCAAGCTAAATGACACGCAAGGACTAAATGAAATTTCAAATATGCATCAAGATATAAATAAACAAACAAACAAAAAAAAAACAACAAACAACAAAACAATGACTAACTAAGGGACCTGTAACAAGCTGCAGGACCTCTCTTTATGTGAATATAACCAGGTTGCTAATGATGAGAATATTTGTAATCAAATTATTTTAATGGAAAAATATTATGATCTTGGCAAATTTCTTTGTATCTCTAAAATAATGTTTTATTTTAAATAATAAAGCCAATCTACTCTATTCATTCCATTAGTCTAACAATGGAAACATAATTTGAAAGTTTGTTTTCCTCTGGCCTTTTCAAACAGTGCAAATAGGGGTGTTTAGTCCCTGTGCATTTTAATTCCAAATGAAAAGTACTATCTGTACTTCAGAAAAAATCTGTAAGACTAAGTTCATCAAGAGGTAATTAAAAAGTAAAATAGAATTTAAATCATGAGGAGAGAGTCTAGAAGAACTCTGAATCTGCAGTCAGTTTGTATGGCCATTAGATCTGCTAACCCAGTAATTCATGAGCTCTCAGTCCTGATCAAGCAAATAGTAAAACATCTCTTCAAAATAGAGGAAGGTGGATCTAGCCCTAAAAGTATCTGGAGGAGAACAACTAGCTTGTTGTGTATTAATTTAGTATTTTAAGGAGAAAAAGTATTGAATTGATGTGAAAATTTCAAAAATTTTAAAATTTACATATATGAGAGCACTTGAAGGCTGTATGGCTATCATTTCTTTTGGGTTGTTAGGAAGCTGAATAATTTTAAACAACGATATTTTTAAACTGCAGAATATCAGAACCAGAAGAAACAATTTCTCTGTCTCTGTGTCATGATAATTTGATGGGAAATTATATGATTTTGCTTTTGCATTTTTATCTATTTATTCAAATTTTGAAGTACTGTAACAGCAAATATAATATTAGGAAATATGACATCTGTGTTTTTAAAAATCAGGATTTTTAATGCTTAATGATCAATCAAGTGGTTTTGAAGTAGAGGTATTGTCAGCAAAATTGTGAAAAGTGTGAAAGTAACAGTTTACTTTGTGCTCCTTGCTAGAGTAACAAGAAGTTATAAAAGTTCTTGGATTAGGGAGAAAAAGATCTCTGAAAGATCTCTGAAAAAATCGTTCACGTCCAAGTCTCGAGAGTTCACAAAACCCCATTGACTCCTTTTTTTTTCTCTAGCATTATTCACTTGGTCATTGTGCTCCACGTTAGCAACTGTGACATTGCAACAGCAGGTAGCCATCCCACTGTGTATCTGATCACCACATTTTTCCTTGGTTCTGCAGCAGGAGAACTTGAAACACCTTAAGATATTATGCAATAGCAATCAGTTTGGTCCCAGAGTTAGCTGCTGCACAACAGTCAGTAATGTGATATTTAAAACCACCATTCACAGACAATGAAAAATCTACTGATAGATAATTAAAGAACTTAAATTTCATATGGATCGGACATGAACGTGTCACCACAATTTCTTTCCTATCATTTCAAATGTTATCATTTTTGAAGATGTTTATAAAAACCCAGAAAACTGTGGAGAAATTAAACATTAGGCATAGGCTTAGGTTACGTGTTAGTACAGGTACTCTTCGAAGCCAACTTAGAACGAAACAAACTCTTCAGTTGAGATTTGAGACTGAATATATCTGAGTATGTTAGTAGATAGAGGTTAATTAGGTTTGTTGATGTTACACTGAAGACTGCAAGAGAGGCATGGTTAGTTTTGATATGCAGAACAAGGAACAGAGCAAAAGACAGAGAATAATGTTCACTGGTCTTTTTGACTTGTGAAGATAGTCTCTTAGTGTCAAACAGCAGCACTTCTCTGTATTGACAACTTACCCAAATAAGGCAGCTGATCTGATTCATACAGTTGAAAAGTAAGCTGCTAATTTTTGCGATATGATTCCACACAAGCCATGGCATAGGGAACATGCTCCTCTGTAGGAATCCTGGTGACACTGTTAGTCCCTGAGTAGAGGTTACTGAGCCATCTTACATAACTAGGCCAAACTAGGAAAAAGTACTGAGAAAAAAGAACGCAGCTAATGGTGGTCTTCTGAAGAGTGCAGGCTGTTTCAAAACTCATAAAGCACTTGGGGCACCATAGGTCACTTCAAGAAGCACCGCAGTCACTAAATAGCCCAGCACTAACCACTTACATGGCTCACAGTATTTCCTGCTTTTTGGGTGGAGGAGGCAACTCTAGTCTCCTACATTGCCTTTGAGTAAGACATGCAGTAACACTACACAAAAACTGCCAAGGGTTTTTTTGTCCACAAAGGAAAAATAAATAAAAGAAAGGGAAGGTTTAACTCAGGCCTGTCCAACCCACACCCACAGGCTGCATGCGGCCCTGCCCAGCCTGTCACTCCCATCCCCATGGCACTATGGTGACTGCTGCGCCGCACTGGGCGGCCCGGTTCAAACATCGGCACTGACTTGCAGGGCAGAGGGAGGACGCAGCACGATGCTAACTCAAGTGACTGCAAATATTTGTATGCATTTTTTAATGGTGGCTAAACACAGTCCTGTGAACAGCAAAAAGTACGTAGTCATGCCTTCTGTTTTGACACAAGAATTTGAGAATAGGTTTCAAGTTTTCTGGAGGAAATACGTAGTTTTTGGTATATTTGTGACTCCATTTTCAGTTGACATAAATACATGACCTCTCCATTTTCAGGTGGAATACATAGAGTTGCAATCAGATATTCAACTAAAAAATTTGGTTATGCCTCTCTACCAGACTTTTATAAGCCCTCTCTTACCAGAGAAATATCCCTCACTTATTCACTTAATTGCTTTTTGGCAGTGCATGAATTTATGATCATCTGTTTTCAAGGATGAAGCACAGGAAAAGTAATATTTCATTAAAAACTTCTGATGAGTATCTTAAATTGCAACCACTGCCTTCAAACTAGCCTGAGGCATTAGTTTCAGAAAACCAAAGTCAAATATTTCACTAGCTTTATGTTTCTGCTATTCCCTTTTTAATATTTTAATAAAAAATGTAAAAAACAAAAACAAAAACAAAAACAAAACTTTTGTAAGCTACACGCACTAACTTTATTATGTATTTTATATACAGCCCAAGACAATTCCTCTTTACTCAGTGTGATCCAGGCAAGACAAAAGTTTGGACATCCATAGGTTTATAATAAATAAAAAATCCATGGTGATTTATTTATAACTGAGACTATTTTGCAAGAGTATCAAAGTCACTACAAAGTAATCAGATATTACAGGATCAAAATAAAGAGAATTACAGAAGGTGCCAAATTGTTTCTTGACAAAGCAATGAAAATTTGCAGAGCAAAACACATCAGCAATTTTTACTTAAGCTTATTAGGAATAAAAGAATCATCGTGTTATAGAGTGTTGCCTTGGAGCCTTTCTACAGAGCTCTTTCTCTGGCAAGCCATTGCACTGACCTGACTAGAAGATGAAAAGATGACCAGAGCCCTTCAAATGGATTGGCAAACTGTCCACAGAAGGACGCCCATCAGAGAACAATTGGAAAGATACAAGAGGCAGGATTTGAGGATTTTGAATGCATTAGAAATTCAGATATACGTTATTTAGTTTCTGGAACCTGCAAATTGGAGGAGCAGCGCTGTGTTTAGCTGAGCAAGCAACATTACTGTGTGGCTGAGAGTTCTGTGCGTGAATTGATGATCTTAAACCAGCAATATGCATACTGACCTACGGCAAAATACAAGGAAAATACTCACTGAGAATGTCCAAGAGCAGGCCTAGTCACAATCATTTGTCCAAATAAATCCTGCTCACACGTACATCTACATACAATCCTCTTTTTGTCACAGATTTCATTATATCACACTCATTCTTTTCAGACTTTTGTTTTCTAGGAAAAAAATGATAAAAAGTGTCCATTCTCATAGAGACTGGAGGATAGCTTTGTACATAAAGGCTATCTAGAGGCAATAGTTTAGCATCATATTTTCTTTAAAACTGTTTTTTCTGGGAAAGATAAAAGACATATATTGCTTGGGAAGAATTAGAGAAAATGAGATGCATGGGACTGATTAATTAGGATTTTAGTGTTTTCTTGTTAAATTTTAATGTTTGAGATGCTATTTTAGTATAATGGCAAAATAATTATTAAGTCAAACTTTCTTATTACAGTATTTTGTATTTTTATTGAAAAATTGCAAAATTATTACAATAATTTCTTTTTTATTATTCCAGATTCCTTTCTTTCCTTCTGATATCAATGAGCCATGCATCTCTTGTGATAAATTTGGCGTGTTAGGTAAATTCATTGCTAAAGTGACTTATTTATTAACTTTATAGATATTTGATTTTCTTAATGTTTCTTACTAAATTAATTACTAATTTAAACAGTGCATAGTATTTTCTATTGTATTAGACAGTTTTCAATATGGTGTTCTAAAGTTTGTGGATCATTAAATGTATTGTATTATTTATGTGAGTGTATAATAAAATCCAAGTTATTCTGTGCTTGGGGTACTGGGCTGAATTAAAATGTTAAATAAAATAATCCATTCACTCAGCAGAAAGAGTCAGTACTCTTACACTTAAAATTCTACAGCATCTTGTTGCTTGGAGTGATTAAGGAACTGTTAATTTTATGTTGTCCCATTGCTTTTGAGATCTCTGTTTACCTTGGATTTAACAGCAAACTCAAGAATAAAGCAAATGAAAAGAGAGTAGGTCTCTGGGTTACTTGCATATACTTAAAGAAAAAAGCAACAACTATTAAAAAGCTTCTTATAAAAATATTTTTTACTGTTTTATATTTCATAATAATTAAGATTAATTAGCTCATGAATACTTTGTAACAACAACACTGGAATATTTTTTATACCCCTAAATGTAGACCATTACCTAGAAACACCAAAGGCTATTTTCATCATTGACTTTAGATGTTCTTCATACAGTGTTGTTCATACAGTGTGCATGGAAGGAAATATTCAACTATGCTCACTTATTTACTCAGCTTTGGAAAACTTGAATTTCCCATTCTTGAGTTTGCATTTATGTAATCTAACTGTAATTGCATTCACATTTGCTATCACATATTTATAAATATTTTCCCCATCTTTCATGCATAAACAAAGTCTGTACTTTTCTTCAATTTGAATAATTTTTTAGCTTGTTTTAATTGTAAAACTTTTTATTTTTAATTACTACTGCATTCTTATGTTCTAAAAACTCTTCTGGAAATTTTTACAGCCATAAACTGCAAATAACGTCTCCAATCCTTGTATAAATAGAAGCATGTAATGCAATTCTGGAGAAGATCACTCTCATTTTTATTTTTCATTTTGCTGGATAAAAAATGTTAGCAGAAAAATCCTCACTTCTCTTTTTTCCCTCCATAAATGTACTTCTGGAAGGTGACTTATGACAACTCTATGTCCTGAAGTCCTCAAACTATGTGACAACTGTCCTGGGTAAGTTCTCAAGAAACAGTGTCTTCCTTTCTGTAGGTCTAATAAACCTAAAAGAGGTGATGAGAAGGAGGCCCTAAGTAAGGAGGGAACATGCTTGTTTGGATATCCCACTAGTAAAGAAAGTGCTTATCCTATCGCCACACGTGAGCATTTGGCATTCAGATCTAGAGGTTGACCCAAGGAAGAGAGTATTCAGTGGTGCCTTATGCTTCCCAGATTTTCTTGACATATTACAAATGGCAAGAATACAATTCTTAACAATGAAACATAAGCTGTGTTTAACTCCATTGCACTTACCTAGTTCTGTGAGGTTGAATAAGTATATTGTACCATGTTTCTGTAACGTTCCAAGGCTGAAAAAAGAAATCCCCTCACTCTCTTTTTCAAAGTGTGATTTTATAATTATCTGAATCCCAAAATATTTATGTATCTCTGAGCAGCAGTTCACTCTGTCTTCAGATCCAGTGCATTCTGATGTTCCACACATTGAAGTCCCCAGGACTAGCATCCTGAGCTGGCACTACCAGCTGTCATCAGCCTGTAAATCAAGCAGGTCTAAAATATATTGCAGAGATGGTGCCTTCACCAGAGCCTGTTGTTCTCTTTAGAGTGGGGGATCTAATAAAATACAGACTTCAAGAAAAAGTCTTCTGAGTAAAGCCAAAGAATCTCCAAGGAGAAGTAGAGGCCATAGATGATAATGGGGACGAACTGCACATATGAAACTAATAGAAAGTTTAGTTTCCCTAGAGAGGAAGTTTATTGTACGTCAGTGTAATCCATAAATTGTTATAAACTCTTTTTTAAGAGCTTTTGACTCTTTCTGGTTTTCTAATTTAAGTCCAGTAATTTAAGGATTACGGAGTGCAGACTCTTTCTTTTTCTTTTTTTCTTCCCATCTTTTTCATTTTCTTTTCCATTTCTCTTGATTTTTCCTCTCTCTCTCCAGTCCAGAATGGCTTATACAGTGGAATAATAAGATTGTACAGCGAAGTATGTGGCAATTCCTGAGACAGCAGGTGCTTGGCAAAGCATCTGCCCCTTTATCCATCCAAAATTTATCTTCGTTTAAATCATGCCTCAGCTGCAAGCATGATATCAGG
The DNA here is from genome assembly GCF_019238085.1 of Lagopus leucura. Classification (NCBI taxonomy): domain Eukaryota; kingdom Metazoa; phylum Chordata; class Aves; order Galliformes; family Phasianidae; genus Lagopus; species Lagopus leucura. Next base: position 12,391,165 of record NW_024962272.1, read on the forward strand.
TGAAACTAGTATAAGGGTCAATTTATGACTGGCTTCTAATCTCAGTGTTAAAGAATACTTTCATTGTAAAACAGAAGCCATCCAGAGTCAGATGGAGGCTGTCCAAGATCTTTAGACCTATGTGCTAGTACTCTTTGAAACTATTACAAGAAAGGCAGGATATAAATCTATGTTTGTTAATGCACTGTGTATTCTGCACTCGCAAAGGCCTGAGGCAGTGTGTTGCTACAAACATGACAAGTAATTTCACTGAATCTTAGTCTTAAGAACTGCCTGAAGAACATTTGATTGTATCGGCCCCAGGTTTATTTGATGCATTCTTGCATCCATAACTTTATAAGTAGAATCCCTTTAGCTCAACGGGTAGCTTAGCTCTCCATGACTGGGAAGTATCTAGCCTCTTTTAGAAAGGGAAGTACTGACATTTGGGTTTTATTTCCTGTAACTGACAAAGACAGATTTTTCTTCCATTTGGAACAAGATATACAAGTATTTGAGCACAGCTGTCCTGTACTTGTGCTTGATAAGCCTGTATTACTGGCAACAGCAGACAGAGAAAATAGACCTGTTAAAATCTGAACAAAGCAGGGAGCCATTTGTAGTTACAAAGACGGTTACCATGAGATCTAAATTAATTGTTTTTAAAGGCTAGGTGTCTGCTTCAGCTGTACAAACAGACATACTTCACTGATGTAGATCCTTTTGTCTAGAATGGATATGAAGGTGCTAACAGTGCATCTATACCAATGTGGACCTGTTCTTGAGGGGATGCTTGTGTGTGTGGCACTGTCAAGACAAGGTGTTACAAAAAATGCAATACAGGCATTGGAGACATGGAAGGAGCTACCCACCGTATTCTATTCAAATCTAGAGTAGGGTTTTCATAAAGTTGTGCTATCTTTTGATAGAGAGCCTTTACATAAACTATGAAAACTTTCAGGAAAAATGATACCGTAGGTGTTTCTAAGTACTTCTACTGGCTCTAGAGACTGACTGGATTAAGTGTAGATCTGTGGTCTTGAAAAAAGAAAAGTTAGAATCTTCAACCCAAAGTTCCACTCTTCAATCTGCGTGAATCACAGCAACTCTCAGCCAGTCCTGCTGTATGGAAAGCAAAGTGGGCTGAGTTTGCCCTGACACTAAGCTTTTTGTAAAGCATCTGATTTATTATTAATATAGTTTTAATAGCATCTCTCCTATTGTTTTACAGACTGACTACAACTTAACTTAGTGCTCAGACATTAGAAGCTTGCCTTTTAAATTTTTAACAAGAATAAAAATGTTACAGAGCATGGACTTTGTTGTACTATCTAGATCTTATGTAGAAATAAGTTAGTACCTTTTCACACTTCCGTTTAAATATTTTACTGGATGTCATAGATGTGTCTGCTTTGTATTTTTGGTGACAACTCTTCCCTAAGTGCTCTGAATGCCAGGCCAGTGATCTTCTAGAGGTTTTCAAGAAACAGCGATCAACTTTTCATGCAGTTGAAAGATACCGGCCAAATAAAAAGTGGAAATGTATAAATCTGCAGTTAAACACACGCACACAAAATATAAAAACTACAGAGGAAAATTGAAAGAAAAGGGAGGGGAAGAAAGTAACTTACAGGGCTTGAAATTCTGTCTTCCATTTCTCCCTGCAGAAAACAGTAATGAATCATTGGGAAAAAAGAACAAAAAACGAAAGCAAATAACTGTTAAAAATATCAGATATTCACCTGTTTAAGATCTCCAGGCTTTCTTGATGGAACTCATCACTGGACTGTGACTGAAATGTGCAAGTGGAAAGGGTATTATCATACAGCGTGATTTTGGATTTTAGTTCTCTTATTCTATGCTATAGTTATGCAGTTAAAAAAGAAAAAGCTATTTTTGGTTTAAAGCATGACTAAAACGTGTTATTAATTGTTTTCTTTTCCACTGTTTTAACTTTATCTGTTAAATCCCATAAGTGAAAAGAATTTGGCTTGGCAGAACAGTAAATTTGGGTCACTTATGTGACCACAGAATCAAAGCCCTTTTTGAAAATATAAATCCCTTAAAATGTTTTAAGTGCCAGATATACATTATAGTTTATGAAAATTCCATGCGCTGCTTTCCTTTCAAATATGTAGTAATGATTTTCTAAAGTGTCTAATAAAATGTTATGCAACTTCTCTTTTCCTCCTTTGAGAAACAGAAAAAATTTACAGCCTAGAGTATACAATTCTCTGCTGGGATTTTCTGATCTTGCCCTCCTTCCTTGCAGCTCATTCTCCTTGACTGGTAAACCTGAACTGCAGGCTACCTCAAGGTGACAGAGTTCCAGTGTTGTAGGCTTGGAGGAATGCACCACCTCTACTGATGGCATCTGGGAGAAAATGTTAACCATCACTTCATATCTTGTAGCTGAATCTGGAGGATCCTAGCTGCCCAGGCCTGGGACCTTCTGGATATGCTGTGCCCTGGGTTTCCTTTAAGGACACTCAAACGTCTAGTCCAGAGGGCACAGTGGGTTCCCTCCAGCTTCTGGAGTACACATACTCACAGAAGACCTGGTGACTGAAGGAGTCTAATATTCCTTTATGGGGATGCACCATAGGGGAATATAGACATGTGTGTGACTGAGAGTATCTCAATCAATCCGTAATACAGAAGTATCAATCATCCTTTACTATTCCATTGAAAAAAGTTAATTTATGCACCTGTGACCATCCCATAATTATATATACAAGGTTATATCAGAGCTCACATGTTAATGTAACAACCAATTAGAGAAAGGCAGGTAAATATTCTGCATTTTGGCAATCAATTTTTTCTCTGTGTGTACAAAATTTAGATCCAGGAAACTGATACACATGGGCCAGTGGTTTAATGAGTACTGCTGATTTAGTACACGTATCCCCTAACAACAAATAAATAAGTTTATTCCACTGAGATGTTAGAATCTCAATCCCAATCAGAATATAGGGTGACTTAAAAAAAAGGCAAAGTATAGCAGAGAATAGTGCTTTTGACTATTGCAGTGGAACATGATTGCTCACAGAAATGGACACGCTTTCTTTTTTGCGTTTTCCTTCCTTCCCACCTGCCTTCCTTCTTCCCTTCCCTTCCCTTCCCTTCCCTTCCCTTCCCT
>NW_024962272.1:12395161-12447574 GCF_019238085.1 Lagopus leucura
CCCCATTCTCTTTCTCACTGTCTTTCTCTCTTTCTCTCTCTCTTTTTCTCTCTCTCTTCCTTTTTCTCTTCCTCTCTTCCCTTCTTGTTTGGCCATAATAAGCAGCGTTCAGTGACTATTTATTATTTTGCACTGCTGATGAATCTAGCTGGAAAAAGGAGAGCTTTTGGGCTGGGCCATACAGCAGCTTCCAAACATAAGTTGTAGTAACCAATGTATCTATTTTTCAGTTCTTCTGGGAATCACAGAGTCAAAAAGATTTGTCACACACATCAGTCCTGCTGGGAAGAAAAAATGACAGAGTTAAAAAAAAAAAAAGCAACTGAGTCTGAGCTGTGATACTTAGCTTAGAAGAAACAGTAAGTAGTATTCGCCAAATTACTATCATTTTAAATCAAAATGTGGAAACATGCAGAGGAAAAGAATCAAATGAACACAAATGGAAATGAATGAACATATCATTTTACAGAAGACTGGTGATGTGAGAGGAGTGCTAGTACTTTAGGGGGCACACAGAATCTCTTTTATTTCTGCTGAGGGTGTAGTGATGGCTGCTAAATCTCAGCATATGCTGGCACGATCCATTGAGCTCAATTTTTTGCTACTGGGTACACACTGAGGTAGCTTATCTGCTTTCCAACTTTGAGGACTGAGGAATTCTTATTTCTCTTTTTTTTTTTTTTTTTTTTTTTTTTTTTTTTTTTTTTTTTTTTTTTAACAGCATACCAGGAATCCCAATAGCTTTCTTTCACTTTTCCTTAATGATGAGAGCTTTCATTTCTGCCAAGCAATTTGTGATATCATTTGTAAGACTGGATGTTGGCCAGAATGTGCTATACTACTGCCTCATCTCAAGAACACCAATAGTACATGGTTTCTTTTTAATTAATGTCAGCTTTGCGCAGGATGCCACCTCCCAGTCTAGGAGCCAAAACTTCAGGTATCTGATGCAGGAAGGAGAATCACATAATACACAGGCAAGCAGTATTTGATATAGTTATAAAAATTACCATGATTTTGCTCTCTCAAAATAGAAATCTGCTCATCACTTGTGGGAACTTTTATTTGTTGTTACAAAGTCTGATCTTCACAGGGTGACGGAGCACACAGTGTATGTGAAAATGTCTCAGAAAGCACATTTTGTTGAATAAGATTTGAATTCTCATAAGGGATTTCCAAAGATTTGAAGGGGAATGAGGTACAGAGAAGGAGAAAACATTTAACAGAGAATCAGAAATTTTGCTCTTTTCTCAGACTTTAGATGTGTGTTAACACAGAAGTAACAAAAACTTTATGGAAGTTTAGCTGAAAGTAATGTTACCGATTTATTTCCGTGGAAATGACAGCAGATACAAAGAACACTGTAACACTGTCTGATAGAACAAATTCTCAGCTACAAAACACTATTTGTTTTTCAGCATAGTCACCACCATTAGCTGTGCACTGTCATCAGCAGCGAACAAGAGCTGCATACTGGGCTCATAAACATTTCCAATTGTGACCGCTGACACTGTTGCCATAGCTAAAATGCAACACCCACCTCACTGTGCTCACATCCATTGTTTAGTCTCCATAAATATTCAGCAAGCATCAGTGAATGGGTTCCATTTCTTTCTGCGTGCTTAGTTTCATACACACTTCCATGTCAGAGACCATTTGTCAGACTACCCCTCTGCTTCCATCTATCACATGGTGACAAAATGTAATGGAATATTGATGTGAAGGTTCAACCTCCACTGCTATACCACCAGCATCTGCCTCTGATGTTGTGGGCCAGCTTAACAAAGTCAGAGGTATTACTTTTGGAGAAACTCTTGTAGAAATAGCGTCTATCAATCCATCTAAAATTTGTATGAGAACCTCAGTGTCTTCAGTAAATTTTGTATCTGATTCTGAGTGACTCAAGTTCAATTCTAATCCTACAAAGTTGGCTGAAAATTTTCTTATGTCAATGTAGTCAGAATTTCTGTGATAAAGTGTAGAGATGTCAATTCTGTGGCTTTATATCCTGCAAAGCACAGCACTCATTTATCTCCTGGGAGAAGTTATGGTAAAGTGTTTGTTTGTAGGTAGACATTTAGTTCATGGGACCATTGGAGATGTCCAAATAATTTTTGTCAGGACAGTATCTCTGATAAAAGCAATTTTATTCGCAATTTTAATGGTGGGCATCCTGCAAGCAGGAGCACCTATGAACACAACATGAGAGTCTTTACACCATTTTAACCTTTATCCATCCCCTGCCCTGTTTCCCCATTGGCTGGGTACTCCAGGTTCACAGTCTCATCAAAGTTTACATTTGTTAATTCGTGTGTTATTTGGTGTCAGTCAGCAGCCATCCTCTTGTTTCCAAGATGTCTCAGTGCTCTTCTTGTCATATTGATATGGTGATTTTCTTCAGAGTCTTCATTAAACAAAGAACATTGGGGGGGGGTGGGGGGGAGAGACATCCTTCTGATGTCTCTTCAGGCACTTCCTCCGGAAGGCCATGACTTGTTATCTTATTTGATCAGTCTCATGCAGGATATTCTCCCAGTGTGTGTGACAAAATACATACATACACCTGTATACAGAGTATGCGTTCCTGGCAAGGTTCGTCTAGAGGATAAGTGATGTAAACTATCAGAGATCTTCCCCAAGTTAAATAGAAAGACTCCCAAAAAGAACTGACAGCAGAGATCATGAAATAAAAAAAAATATTATCCAATTCTACTGCAGAAACAACATTTGATTCCCACAGGACAAAATGATGCTTTTAGAAAATAATTATATTTGCAAAGAGGAGCAAACTTTAAAGAAAAGCAGCCCATGATTCTGAGTACAGCAAAGGAACTCATTCTAGGTATCTCACCTGTCCCTGAACTTAACTTCACTGCTTTGGTAAATAACTTGGCACCATAGTCTGGTGTGTTGATGCCCATTCTGAATGTGAGAGCTGGGACCTCTGGGTCTCTGGATACAGTTAACAACTCTTATTATCCCTGTGACACTTTCTCACAGTACTTCTTGAATAGGCCCTACTGGCGTCACTTTCGTAACCCTGAGTTCAGCAGCATGACTGAAAGTCACAAACATGAGCCCTCAGGACTGCCTCGAACTCACTGCCTTAGGCAACTGCCATGTTTCTGGGGATAATTCTCATGGTATTTCTTCAGCTTCACAGAAAATATAACCAAAAGGCTAACATTTCCTCATATTTTTCCAATACAAGTGTCTCACTAAGATCCCAGAACAACCCTCTAGAATGAGGTAACATGCACCTAGGGTCTTTTAGGTGAAGAATGATTTGCAAAGTCTAGGATTACTCCACGGCATGCATTTCACGTCTATCCTTGCTTGCACGTCTTTAAATGGCATATAGCCAGCCCCTCGTTTCAGATATGTTGCAATAAATTTGTTCCTAGTTTCAGATACAGGCATGTTCAAGAAACCGCCTTCATTTTGAGGGTAAAGTAAAAAGTCTTCTGACAAGATCATCATCATACAGAAGGTCCCTCTTTTACTTGCATGTCTAGGAAACCATTTTTCAAAACAGTGTTAGTATTCTCTGATGACAACTGCCATAAAAAAAAAACATAATTAAGACAGGTAGCACATCATTTTGTACTTTTTAGTGTTTATAGCATAATTTAGTTCAGCAAATATAGTTTGTAATGTTGTCTGATATCCTGTTTCAGTAAAATAATATATTTTTATTAAGTGAAAATTTTCACCTTGGGATGAGATAGATTCACACCTCTCTTCCTTCAGTTAGAAGTCACTGCTTCTCCTTGAGTTAGGGAGATTAACATGGAATGAAAGTAGGATAATTCATTGCTAAATCAGGCTTTTTGTCTCACCGTATCTTCTGTGATGAGCAGAGTTTAGCGCCATTATTGCTAGACAAAGAGGTACTGGCGCCGTCAATAAAGATGACTGTGAAGGCTCAACACAGCCAGACTTAATGCCAGCGCCGCGGGCACCCATTAGGAACCTTCCAGCAGTAACCTTTTGCTTGCAGCTGGTATACTACTCTTGTTGTTTTGTTTACATTAAAGCAAGGGTCAAAAAACTGCTGTATTTCAGCAATTACTTTGCATTTCTCAATGTTGTCACTCACACTCTGCAGTCAAATTACATGCAAAACCTCAAAAAAATCGACCATTTTGTGTTGAGATTCGGCTTAAATGTCAAATGGTCAATTATCTGCCAGCAGCAGCCCATTGAGCAATTTTCCAGCCAGGTACACCCAGTTTCACAATTTCTGAAATCCAACAGAGTCAATGCACACCAAAAAAGTAAAAGGATAAGAGATGCTCTGGGACATAAAATTTTGTCTGTTCTACAGGGAAGGCATTCAAGAAATGGCACAGGGAATGCAGTAGATACGAATTTACCCATTATTTTTTCCCCTATTATTCTGGAGAGAAATGAAAGTTTTAATTGCAGGAGAATTCTCATAGTTGCGGGGTTTAACAAAATGTCAAACATCTCAGCTTTTGGTCAGACCCAACACTGTATTAATGTGTCAAAGAAATGATTTGAAAAAGAAGTGATGGGTCTCACAGGCTTGGAAATCAGGACATTGGACATCATGACTTCAGGAGACAGGAGGGTTAGAGCATGCAGGTGGAAGTCCATTCCCTGTAGTAGAGTATCTAATGCTTTATTTAATATGATTAATATGCGCCAAGTATTGGTGTTCCCAGTGGTTTTGTTTTGTTTTGTTTTTTGCTGGGAGACTGCTCCACGTTCTAATAATTACCACTCAAAGGTGAACAGCCTCTTTGTTCTTCGCTGTCCATGCCAACTGAACGCCCTCTAATAAACACTTGAGCTAGCTCTGTGTTGAGATCACTTTGTATGTCCTTGATAATGCTCTTGATTTTATGAAGTCTCCTTATGCTCAGACTCAAATAGGAGGCATTTCCAATGTTTTTGTTTGTTTGTTTGCTTGCTTGCTTGCTTGCTTTTTAAGAATCTTCTCTACCCAGCATTTGCCACGTCCTCGAGTGGCAACTGAAGAGCTTTTCAGTGTAACTGAGTTGCCAGTGTAAATAGTACTCAGGCTGTGCATACATGATTGTGTTAATGCACATAGTGTCCTGGCAAAACTGTATCTTAGAAAGTGGAAGACATCTCACTAATTTAATAATAACTTGCTTTTACACTGTTGCACAATTTTTTAATCAGGACACTGGGCTTTGCATGACTCTGTGGTTCTCAAGAATCATCCCAGATATTCAAGAACAGGAAGTTAATTCAAAAACAAGAGCAGTCAAGACACATTTTCATGGATGCTGCTTTGCTTGCAGAAGCATGTGATTTTTGTTTTGTCAGCTTTAAAGTGCTTGCATTCTTGTGCTTATGGTTTGCATTTCTAGGTCACCAGAAATAACATGCTTACTGTTAGAAAATTGATCTTAGATAACTTTAACAAACTAGCTGGACCAGTGGCTTCAGGGATAGTTCTGTCATTCGCTAAGCATAAAAAAATGTAAATATTTAAGAATATAATTATGAAAAATATAAAAATATGAAATACGAAAAAATATGAATATATGTTCCATAAATATATTATATAAGCTTAGAATATAAAGTTTTATAGATGTGTGAAAAGTAATACAATGTGTTTATCACATCTAAAAAAACCATATTTATCTTGAATAGATCAATTATTCAAAAATATACTATTTTTTTCTATACCATTATCTGCATTATTGCTGCTTACATTTACTCCCTGTTTATCATGCCTGAAAAATTAAATACAATTTTTAGAAATTCAGGTGCAACTACGTAAGAAGGAACAACTCATTTTAACATCAGGTCAAAAAGAGAACAAAAGCAAGCATTCCTTCAAATATTTAAATCCTCAAGCAGTAGGAAGAACTTCATTCATTCTAGTAAACATATCACTTTAATAATCATATTCATCTACCTCTCAAAATGGTGACACTTGTTTTTCCACATGTGGCTGAGTCTATGTTGTCCTGCCAAGACAAACCATCTCCTGAAGCAACATCTCCAGATCAGAGTTTTAAAGTTAATGACTTGAAAAGATATTTTGGCATTCGGCCATCAATATTGAGCAAACTTAACTCCAGATTTTTGTTAGCTATTTCACTACATAAAAAATTACACTGAAGCAGCCTTGAACTTTCACGTGCCCAGATTTATCAATCCACAGTAATTGCCACCTATGTACTTCAGTCCTTTGACCCACACTCTGTGGTCAATTAATAAATTGACAATCTGTTAGGCTGTTTCACACTGGAATTGAGTAAGGTTGACAAGGAGAGAACCCTACATCAGTGGTTTCCTTTCGAAGTACGCTTAAATACCATCAAATCCACAATCAATGGCAACACACACATGTTTAACAAAGCTTTTAACCTTTTAACCATCAGGCCATCTGCCTTTCAGGAAATATTGCTTTTGGTTCAAACACCAAAGAAAGGGATTGTGTACATTGTTCAGGCTCTTATGACTGGAATCTGTGGGAGATTGAAACCCTTCAACTACCACATCCTCTCTCAGGTAAAAACAAACAAACAAACAAACAAAAAAATAAAAAATAAAAAATAAAAAAATAATAAAAAAAGAAAAAAGTAGGGGCTACTGTGCAAGTTCCATCCCATGAAACAGATCTAGACAGAACACAATATGAGAAAGAGTGATGGGAAGGAAAACTAAACAGTCTCAGTGACCTCTCTTGAGCCTCCCAGAAGAGATAACATAGATTTATATGCAACATGAAGTGGGATGTAAGACTGATTTCCTTAAAAAGGAATGGAAAAAATCACTGCTGCAGCCCTATTCACACAGACAGCAGCAGTGAAGCCAGATGCTTGTCCCAAGCCTGGTGGAAACTCTGTAGCTATAGCAGGACCTAGACTGGCTCAGCCATTGTGGATGCAAAAAATGAAAGGGAGAGTACATCTAATTTTAAGTAAGCTGTACCTGCATTAAAGGGTGAAACCAGGACATAAATTGGGTTTGACCATGCGTGAAACATGACTAAAGAAAGTTATTCTTAGCAATAAAAACACCTGGGAAATCTCTGGCAGACATGACTGCACAAAACACTGATGAGACACAGTCCTGTGCCAGGAAGAATATTGAATCGCAGATGTCTATTTCCAAGTACAAGGGCTATGAGGAAACGTTGCACCACGGGAAGAGTTGGGTTTTGCATGCTAGCCAGGACAGAGCAAGAGAAGTAGACTTACCACTGTGCCTAAATGAACCAAACAGGAGTGGACTACAAGGACATGAATTTCAGGGCTGGATGCTGAGCATATGTTTCAGAACTGAGTTTGTTTCTGAGGATGTACAATGCCTACAGCCACTGAGGGGAGGAAGGAGGTTTGAGTAGTTGGGTATCAGCCAGAAAAATCAGATCAATTACGCTATAGGCATCAGGGGCCCAAATGCAAAAACTGAGATAAATTCTATAGGAATAAATCTTGGAAAACAGACACTGAATGCTGTTGAACAGTTATACAGTTGACAAAATACTTGTGCTACATGTAGAAAAGACGACCTTCTGTCTGAATCATGATGAAAACTAAGTGCTACGGGCCTCTGGTCAACGGAGTTAACAGTGTAGGCATACTGGATTATGATGCTCTTGAACTTGCAGGGGAACTTACTCTTTTTGAGGAGAATGCTCTTCCAAGTCTCTTACACATCACTGGCAGAAATAAAAGATGGTCAAGAATTGTGAACAAGAAATTCTTTTTGATCATGCTCTTTCAGTGCTTTGTGTCCTCTAAATATTTATAGGAACCTCAGCAGAAATTTCCTCAAAGGGTAATTCAAAGGCAGAAGTATATGGAAAACAGTCTTCCACACCTAGATAGTCACCTGAAGATTTTTTTGTCAGTAGAAAATTTCAGGACATGCTCATAGAATCATAGAAACATAGAATGGTTTGGGTTGGAAATGACCCTTTAAATCATCTAATTCCAATCCCTCTGTTGTAGTTAGGGATTCCATCAACTAGACCAGGTTGCTCAAAGTCCCATTCAGTCTGGCCTCCAGGGAGGAGGTATTCACCACCTCACTGGGCAACCACTTCCAGTGTCTCACCAACTCCATGGTATAGAATTTCTTCCTAATCTACTCTAAATCTACCCTCTTCCATTTTTAAGCCATTTCCTCTCATCCCATCACTACCTGCCCTTGTAAAGTTTTGTGTGGGCCCCCCCTCAGGTACTGGAAGGCTACTATAAGGTCTCCTTGGAGCTTCTCTTCCTCAGACTGAGCAGTCCCAGCTCTCTCAGCCTGTCCTCACAGGGCAGGCGCTCCAGCCCTCCGATCATCTTCATGGCCCTCCTGCTCCAACTCTAACAACTGCTGGGGGCTCCAGAACTGGACATAGTACTCCAGGTGGGATTTCACGAAAGCAGAGTAGAGGGGCAGAGTCACCTCATTCGATCTTCTGGTCATTCTTCTCTTGAAGAAGAACACGATTCGCCAAAAGGGTGAGGGAAGTGATTACCTCCATATGCTCTGCTCTTGTGAGACTCCACGCTGAGTATTGAATCCAGTCCTGGAGTCTCCAACAAAAGAATGACATAGGCTTGTTGGAGCTGATCCAGAGGAAGTCCGTGTAGATCATAGAATCATAGAATGTCTTGGATTGGAAGGGATCTCAGGGATCATCAATTTTCAACTTCTCTGCTGCAGGCAGGTTTGCCAACTGCTAGATTAAGTACTACATCATCTTACCCACGATCCCTTTTGGCATGGCCTCCAGGAAAGGGACAAACAAAACCTCTTTGGGCAACCTCATCCAGCACCTCAATACCCTCTCAGTGAAAAAATTCCCCCAACATCTAATCTAAATCTTCCCTTCTTCAGTATAAAACCATTCCCTCTTCTCATATTGCTGTCTACCTGTACAAAAATTTGATTTCCCTCATGTTTATAATCTACCTTTAAAAACTGGAAGGTAGCACCTGCAGCCTTTTTTTCTCCAGACTGAACATTGAAGGAATTGGGTTTGTTCAGACTGGAAAAGAGAAGGGTTGTGGGGAGACTCATTGTGGTCTTCCAGTATTTAAAGTGAGCAGTTTATAAATTGCAGTTTATAAACAAGATGGAGAATGTCTCTTCACGTGGCCCGATAGTGATAGAAAAAGAGGAAACAGTTCAAAATTGAAAGAAGGGAAATTTAGATTTGATGTTAGGGAGAAATTATTTACTCACATCTTGGTGAGGCACTGGCACAAGCTATCCAGAGAAGCTGTGGGTTCCTCCTCTCTGAAGGTGTTCAAGGCCAGGTTGGGTGGGGCCCTGGGCAGCCTGGTCTACTGGGTGGCAACCAAGTCCATGGTAAGGAGCTGGAACTAAATAATCTTTAATGTTCCTTCAAACCAAAGACATTCTGTGATTCTACAATTCTGTGGTGTGTATTTATACAGAAAATTTGGGGGAAGGCCTATGATGTGAATGAGATGTGATACCTGACAGTTCAAGATGAAAAGTAATTAAGAATTACCACTGACAGATGGTAATTAAGTAATTAAGAATTACAGCTGACAACTCCTGAATAGAGTTGTCCACATCTATGAGAAAAAAAAGCAAGAGTCTGATGAGAGAACATGTAGGATTGTCTTGGTTCACTCAGTTCATTTAATCTTCATCACTTAGGATGAGTGATGAAACTGCGAATGATGGGGGAAAATCAAGTTCAAATATTTTAGTGTCACCCTCAGTAGAAGCTCCTGAATTGCCTTTGCAACTTGGTGCTCTTAAAAATGTTAAAATCTGCAGACTGCATTTGAAATGACGGAATCTTTCTAAGATAGAGAGAACCAGCCAAAGAACTGGAGCAGCTGATTCATTAAGTTGAAGGCAGTGACTGGAAAGGCAATGGGGGCTGACTCATGGCATGTTCTCAGAAATTTGATGAGTTAAGTCTGTACTAGGCAAAGAAAAACTGTAGCCATTATTCCTGGCTTATGCAAAATTACAGCTTAATTCCTTTAAAGACCCACGAGCTCATGACAAATATATGGGGGGGATATGTATCATGCCCTGGGAAAAATACATTTAACTGGAATGCAAATTTTGATCTGAAGTTTTTAATGAAAGTTGAGGCCTTAGGGTGCAAAATAAAAAAAAAAAAAAGGAATATAACCAAATATTTTGGGCATGAATGGAAATTAAAGAGAACTTTCATACATCTAGAGAAGATAATCCCTACAAATACCTCTAGCAAATTCCAATGAAAATAGGTATAAACTTCTGCTGCTTTACTAGTTCCAGCTAACAGATGGAATGTAAGGCCAAGGTAAAAAAGTACAACTCAAGCAGCATTTAAATCCAGAGCTGCGCAGGACAGATAAATGATAGTTATGGCAATAGGAATCTTTTCCTGACTTCAGCTTTAGGACTTAAACTGTAAGTTGAATTCATTTTAAATGAATGTGAATACTATTAACAGGCACTGCTTCCTCTGCAGAACTGTAGGTAGTGCACTTCATGTAATAAGCCCTGCCGCTTCAGAGAACCAGCTGTTCACTGCTTTAGCTAGCAGTTTAGAAACAGTACCAAAAAATCTCAGGCCCCAAGATTAAATTATGCTAACACCTTCAAAACCAAAACGTTCTCAGATTGTGTGCTCCTATGATATAGAAGGCTACTATCAGCTTTTTCATTCATCCAGATGTTGCCAAGCCACAAGGCAACTCTGTCTGAACTTCAGAAAATTCAGCAGCAAGTGGTGCCTAGACAATGCCTGCACAAAGAAACAACACTATCAAGATCTTATGAAAAGGATTAAGAAGTGATGATGATGGTATAGCTTAAAATGTCTCTTATACTGTGTGGTTGCTGTGGGAAACCAAGTGCAAGTACCATAGAAACCCGCAGAGCATTATGTAAAACAATCCCTTATGGCCTGTTACCAAATCTGGGTGTTGTTGGAAGGAAAAGGCTCCAGGGGAGACAGGAAAAAGACCACAATATCTTAGTTGCCACACAAACGTGTGCACAGCAAAGGCTGTGGAGCCACAGAAAAAAATTGGCAAGGATGGTGGCCATATCAAAAGTTGAAGGAGAAAGAGCAGGGTGGAAAAGATATTAATCAAAGAGATCTGCATAACTTACACTCCAGACTAAATCCTGAAATCTAACTTGAAAGGGACCAGAAAACTCTGCAGCAAAATGGCTTGGTAGTAAATTTGTCACTACATGTTTTTCACATAGAAAAATCAAGCACAGAAGTTTGTCAGCATCAAGAGATGATTTCGTAAGCAGAGAATGAGAAAGCCATTTTCTGAGAGCAGAGTATTGTACTGTTCTATGTCCGCAGTTGGTAGGTCTTTTATAACAACAATCCTGTTTTCCTCTTGCTCAGTCTTAAAAATGGTTGTAATGTGTTTAAATGTGTATGGAAGAGTCATTAGTATCTGTAGGACATCAGTTGAGACAGGTAGAATAAAATAAAACATAATCTGCTAACAAGAAGTAGCACTTTTACATAGCATCATCTCTGGTACCAATATTTTTAACATAACAAAATAAAAACTAATGAAGTGTGCTCCTGTATACATGACCTTCAGATGGAAGAAGATTAAATTTACCAAACTGTTCACAGTATATTATGCATAAGTTAAGTGGAAGAATTACCTCTATCCACCTCACAGGCCATCAGGATCTCTCATTTCTAAATGGGTCAATTTGAAACAAGCAATTCCTGAGCTTCTAGTTCTCTGCTAGTTAGCTTATCTCTGCTCATGGTTGTTATCCATACCATTCTGAGAAGAAGCATTTTCAGCTATCATCTGTATTTTTGTGTGAGTTACCATGTCCTTCCTGTGCCACAGGCAATACGCACAACTGTACATGAAATATTTTCCCTTGGAGAAACAGGCCATGTCATGAAATGGTACCCCAGCTTGAGCGAGACATTGGAACGGCTGTGACAAGCATATCTGCATCATAAATCAAGTGATTTCTATCTTACTAAGCTACAGAGATTTCTTTCTGTTGGTTGCTGTATCACATATGGCCCAATAGGTAAGGAGTAAAAATTATGTCTTAGTCCCTTGTGAAACTACCTTAACTCCAAAATCATGAGCAAAACACATTTGTGGTATGTAGCTCATATTATAGGGAGACAAGAAATAATGAGCGTAGCAGTGATTTAGTAATTTGCAATGGTAACTGAAAGTGACTTGCAATGTTCTATAGTTAAGTTTTCAGATGATTTCTTATCTTTTAAATTATTGTACCAAAAACTGAGCTTGCCTTGTTTGTTTGTTTGTTTTACTATTTTACTGATTCCTATAAAGGAAGGTTCAAAACTTCATTGGCTCAGTATGGCAAAAAAAAAAAAAAAAAAAAATCATTTATGTCTCAATTGTTTTTAAACTGGGAGAAAACTGCAAGTGATTTTCAGATTTTTATTATGTTTGCACTTTCCACCCATTGAGCCTTGTAATATGTGTCTGCATATAGATATACAGAGAATAAGTTGGATTATCTGGAGGACCAATCATTACTGTGAATGTGCAAGTCCGTGCATGTGATAAAAACTTAACTTGAATGAATATCACTTGACAAAATCAGAAAAATGGAATAGTAGAGCTAATTGGCTACTTTGGGATTCTTGTCACTGACACAGAATCATAGAATCACCAAGATTGGAAAATATCATCTGGTTCAATCATCCACCACCCACCACCAATATTTTCCACTAAACCATGCTCCTCAGTACAACATCTGAATGTTTCATGAATGCTTCCAGCAACGGCGACCCCACCACCTCCCTGGGCAGCCTGTTCCAATGCAGAGGTAAAGATGTCAAGCGTTCAGGAAGCTGTACATAGATAGATGTACAATCAAACAAGCTCTCCTGCTTGGCTGTCTGCAGAGAGACTCAGAAGAGTGGTGGATAAAGCAATGAAATAGGTGTAGCAGCCTGCAGTGATTGAGACAGGGGATTGCTGCTGTGAAGTCCCTTAAGACAGAAAAAAGTTCTGCCTTGGACTTCATCAGAAAATGGAATTTTGTGCTCCATGCAATCATTACTTTCACTACCTTCTCCAAAAATACAAGCTTTTGTGATAAATGAGGAGAATCCTTGCTTCTACCATGATGTGATTGCTTCTTGATGAAAAGCATGTAATGCTGCTCTTGTAACACACTGTGATAAACGTTAACACAGTGTTAGCAGGAACTCTGTTTAATACCTCAGCCATGAGACAGACGTAGATGGCAGGCCAGGAAACTGGGGTACACGCCTTGCTTTATTAGTGTATTGGGAAGGCCACTGACAACCTTCATCTTTGAAACTGTGGGATGTAAGAAGTGACACTGAAGTGTGAAGAGTGCCCCTAGAAAAATGATTGCACAAAATAAATGAATTCTCTGTTAACATCCAACTGGAATCAGCCATTAGATGCTCAGAGTCTCATTTAATGCCTTGCTTGTTAGAAATGTGGTAGGTACATCTTACCTTTCCTCTCTCTTCAGCCTTCCCTTCCTCACAAAATAAAGTGGTGTGCTAATCTTGAACACGAGGTGGCAGGATTGAGCTCCACTTTAAAGGCAACGAACATAAACCGCTGCTTGAAAAAGGTAAGGGGAAATCGCATTCATTACTCAGCAATGCAAAATGAGTGACGATTAAGAAGGTAGATAAAACTCTAAACAAGTGGAACACTGCACATAACAAAAGCTGGGCTAGGACACTTAGAGCATACCTTGAGACAGGTGGTAATTCTGAAAAGAGCTGCGTGGAAGCAACTTTTGTTATTGAGGGAAAGGATGTGGGAGACTGAGAAAGAAGGAAAAGTCCACCTCAGCATAGTTACTAACGTAGCAGACATTAGAGATTTAAGTTTATATGTGTGCTGTGAGTCATAGTGCAGCTGTGTCCCTCTGATCATGGTTCAGTATGAATGCATGAAAATCTTAATGTGGGAAGTTGCAATGGAATCAGCATATAAGTCCGGTAAGCAAAAAGCTACTGATAAAATCTAGAATTCCTAGAATTAGTCTATGCTTCCCCTTCTCTAACTGCTCAGAATTTCCAGGCAGTAAGAAAAATGCAGGAAGGATGCAAAGCCTCTGTTGCTGCTTTGGTGCTGACATGTAAGGCTGGTCCTTTTGAGTGCATGCCTTTGAGTAAGGATAGGACACTCTGGCACAAGCCTTCATCATGCTCTCACCTTTCCCTAGCCTCCATAGCATAGTTCCTTATACCCCCAGCTGAATAACAACACTCTTGCAGAGATTCTTTGAATTCTCAGACCTTGTCTTTTTTGCTCCAATCCATCATGCTGCACCTTTCCACATACTTACTGTAATTTCTATTCTATGATACACAAAGATGCTTTATGTATGATATATAACTTCAAGTTTCAAGTAATTTCAAGAAAACACTTTGATTATTCAGCATATTCATAACACGTTCTCATAACTTCATTTGCACTAGTAAAAAATGGACAAAGAAATGCTTACTGCAAGGGAAAAGTACACCTGCAAGGTTGTTAATTTGTTTTTAACTAAGTGACAAATTTGACTCTGACTTACCTGATGTGGGGAGGTGCTCACCTCCTGCCCCTCAACAGGCTTGGTGCTTGAGATCCTTGCATTCTTTGAGGTGACCCATTTGTCGTACTAGCAATACAGAAGTTTTTGTAATGTCTGACACAAATCTTCTTGGCTGTAAATCAAGTCCACTATTCCTTGTCCTATCCAGCAGACAAGGGAAAAATTTTTCACCTATCCCCTGCAGAACACTTTGCGTATTTCAGGAGTGTTATGGCACCTCCCTTCAAAATCCTGAGCACCGAACAAAACTGCTCTTTCAATCCTAATGCAGACTTTGTATTTTCTAGGCCTCTGATCACACTCTGTTGCTGTGTCACATTTTTAGGGCTTTGCTCTAGTTTTACCACCTTTGGAATGATGTGCGCTCTCGTGACACTCCCAGAAAGCTCCTTCTCTCTGGTGGTTTGGTTGTGGTTGTCCTTTAGGTAATAGCTCATAGGCAGTAGTTGAACAAAGCCTGTGAGAAAAAGCATAGAAGAATAGTGCTATTTTTATAGACAAATGCATTCATGTAGAAACAGTAATATTTTATCATACGTTCTTTGTGCCACTTGTAACACTGAATCTAATGGACTCCAGGCTCACAGCCATGCCCGTGGAGGAGTATCCCTTTCCCCTGCTCTGCAGGACAGCTGTGTGGTTCCAGGTGGAACACTCCCTTCATTTCAGACATGTTGTGGGTGTCTTTTCTTATCTTCCTCCACCCCAGCAATCTATGTCATTAAGCTCTACATGTAGAGATGGTGGTGCTGTGAGCCCCAACCCTTCTACAAAAGGACTGGCATGTGCCCCAGCAATGCTTTTATGGAAAATCCAAGCCATCAAATGCTGCTTTCAAATGCATGCTCCAGAGTCATTTAATATGGACTCACAGCTCATCAAGTTCCAGATCTTATCTGTAGAGCTTCATTCTTCCAACACCATTGATCTATTGGATTACTGGATCCAAATGTGTGGCTCCGCATAAAATTTTGACAGTTCTCAATTTTCTGAAAACCCAGAAAACAAACTTATGCCCATGAAATAGTAAAGTCCAGTATGAGCCCACACAAAATCAGGAAAATTGAAGCTTGTTGTCATGAAGTCATTAGGGATATTACCATGAGCATTTATTGCCTTTAAGAGCTGATCCTGTGTTCACCGAGAAGAAATCAGGCATAGACCTGGAAGCAGATTTCTCCACAGAACAGTATTTCACATTCTGCAGTGGTTTCCAAAATTTGGAAGCTTAACTGCATTAGAGACATTTCCCCAGCTTTTTTTGTAAATAGCATCATATTGCCATTTGTGCTATTAATCTTCCAGTCTCTCTCCTCCTCTTTAAACACTTTCATCCAAATACTTTAAAAATCCCAACAAATACTGCATCTAGAACATTGTCCTATGATTTTTTTTATCTTACTTGCTATATTTCTATGAACATTTCCATTTAGAAAAAAATATCCTAATTTAAAACAGTTAATGCCCCCTCCTCCCATTTTTTTTCCAGAGTTGCGTTACCTACAGACAAAATATCTTGTGCTTGAATAATATTTTTATGATTTTTTCGCACTGCTGCACTATGCTGCATTATGTGGGTTTAGGACATTCTTATTGCTTGGGACTCTCTGAACCCCTCTTGTGTTTTATTTGGAAATGACAGACTACTGGACCTGACAGGAATGATTTGTATTCTGAGTAGAAGACCTGTACACATGTAACCATTTTATTCAGATTTCTAATAGATTTGACGTAAATATGGTAACCTGATTGACACTATTTTAATTTACATATCTTTTTCCAGTCTTTACTCATTGCCCTATACAGAAGCATGAATCAGAGTTCCGGCGAGGTATGTCTGCAGCTGTGTTAGCAGGATGTTCTTTGAAAGCAGAACAGCCCTGACGGTGACTGTGTCAGGCCTATGAATGTACCCAGCAAGAACTGTATATTTCCGTAGCCTGAGAAATGCAAATAGAACAGAGTGTTCAGTCAATTAATATGTGACATGTCAAATTGATTCCTGAGCACTTCCTAAACAGCACAGTGACAACTTGTTCTGTATCATCGTAGTGAAAATTCTGTGATCATTCTTTCTTTAACTCAGAGGTGGAACCCTGATCTACTCATTTCAAAATACACAGCCCTAGCAATTCAGCAAGAAAGGGCCATCACCATCTTTGAATATAATGGCATGTAGGCAAGCAAGCAGTCTGCCAACCAATGAGGCAGTGACTGCCCGGCATTTATCAGGACACGGGGAACAGTGACTCGGAAACGACAGAACAGCAACACCGCGATCCCGTTTCCCCGACCGCTCGCTCGTTGAATCTGCAAACACATGACACGCGTGTAGATCAGATGTGTACCCAATGATAACCCCCAGCTCTAGGAGCCCCCATAGCCGGGCGCCGCACGGGCCGGGAGGGAGCGGGTGTAAACGACGGCCGGCGCCGATTGTCGCCGGTGCCGCGGAGCTCCGCGGGGCGGCGGCCGCGGGCGCGGTGTATGGCGGCGGCGGGACGCGCGGTGGCGCCTGCGGTGCGCGCAGCTCCGGCCACTGCGGCGGGATCCGGGCGCAAAAATCGCTGCGGAAAATCCGCACCCTGAGAGGGGAGGGGGGGAGAGGAACATGGGGACGTTTGTGGGGGAGAACGAGAACCAGACTGCTGAGCTGCCGAGGGATGAACAGGGCGTTCCGGGGAAAGAGAAAGGCCGCTCATCTGCCGCCTCCCAGGGCTCTTAAGGCATCCTCATTTAGCGCCCCGAAGCCAGGGGTGCCGTCGCCCCCGCCCCGGCAGCTGCCCGCTGCCTCCCGGCAAAGTGTTCCCACTCCGCTCCAGCGTCCGCACCTGCGGCGGGGCGGTCCCACATCTCCCAGGGTGCGTGAGTGTGCATGAGTATGTGTGTGAGCGAGTGTGGCTGTACACGCGAGTGAGCGAAGGCTTCGGATCAGACTGCCTATTGGTATCTCTCTCTTCGGCACCCTCCCTCCTATCCTCCTCCCTCCTCCCTCCCTAGTTGCTTTTGTTCCCTTTTTTTTTTTTTTTTTTTTTTTTTGGATTTCAGATTTCAGGCTCATTTTGTGGAGTTTCTGCCCCTCTCTGCGTCAGCTCCACGTCACTTTGCCGGCAGCTCCCCGGCTTGGGCTGGGAGCAGGAGCTAGGACTGCTTTATTATCAGCTGGAGGGAGGAGGAGACGGTGCGTGAAGCGGCGAGCTCGGAACCCCGAGCCTCGCCGCCGCCGAGGGCTGCGCCCTCCCTCCCCGCCCGCCTCTCTCTCGCGGGCAGCGATACCCGAGCCCCCGCAGGTAGGAGCGCAGCCTCCGCCACCTGCCCCGACCGCTCCACTCGGAGCGTTTTGCAGCATCATCGGGAGCCGCCGCGGGGGCAGGCGGCGCCGCTGCCCGCCCGCGGGGCCGGGGCAGGTGTCACGCCGAGTCCCGCTCGCTCGAGTCCCGCCGCTCCGCAGCCCCGGGCAGGCACCGCGGCGGGGCGGCTGCGGCTACGGCGCGGCGCGCCCATGTGAGCCCCGGCCACGGAGTGCTGGCCCGCGGCGCAGAAGGCTGCGCACCCTCCCTCCGGGCGTGTGCCCCGACAGCGGCGGCGGCGGCAGCAGCGGGAGGAGGCAGTCGGGCAGCGCTGGAGTAAGCGGGAGGCATGGTGTCCTGGCGGCGGAGGCCGGGTCCCGGCCTTGCGCGGCTGTGGGGCTTGTGCTGCCTGGTGCTGGGCTGCTGGAGGGGCGCGCTAGGCTGCCCCGCGTCCTGTCGCTGCAGTTCCTGGCGGATCTGGTGCTCGGAGCCAGTGCCGGGCATCGCGTCCTTCCCCGTGCCGCAGCGGAGCGCCGAGGATGACAATGTCACCGAGATGTGAGTACGGGCCGGCCTCGGCTCCAGTCCGGGCGCGGCGGGCGGAGGGCAACTTCCCCGCGCGGAGGTGCACTTGTTCCGCGGGCAGCCGCGGTGGCTGGGAGCCCGAAAGCCCGCTGTGATTTAATTGCACTCGACTTGCCAGCGATTCCCTTGCGAGCCCACTGGGATGATAAATCCCCATTGCCGCCATGCGGTTCCCCGCGAGCGGGACGGGAGGTGGGTGCGGAGTCGCTGCCGGCCGCGGAGCAGCGCGGAGCGGGGTGGGAGCCCGGTGTTGCCTCCAGTCCTGACCGACCCCGGGGCGAGCGCAGCCCCCAGCGCACCTCTGCAGCGGACCCGGAGAAGGTCTTAAGTTATTGATTTATTTTACTTTCGCGCCCCCAGTTTAATCCTGTGAGCTTTAGTGGGATTTCACCCTCTTCACTGTCTCTTCACGTGTACCTTATTTCTGTTAGGGGAAAAAAAATAGAAAAGAAAGGGAAGGGATGCGGCATATTCTGAGAAAGAGCAGCCGCAAACCGTCTCCCCTCCCAGAGCCATAGGAGTGCGAGCCTGCTTTGCCCTTCTCAGTAAGTTGGCCCCTAGCCTGCAGGGGAACGAGCCCGGTGCTTTCTTAG
Source organism: Lagopus leucura (assembly GCF_019238085.1). Taxonomy (NCBI): domain Eukaryota; kingdom Metazoa; phylum Chordata; class Aves; order Galliformes; family Phasianidae; genus Lagopus; species Lagopus leucura. The sequence goes on from NW_024962272.1 coordinate 12,414,180, forward strand.
CGAGTGATGGAGGATTAGGAAACCCATTAATAGTGAGCAAAAAGTTTTTTCTGTCTCAACCTGTGTGTGACTTCCATCTCTGCTTGCCAGCAGCTGATTCTGGTAAGGGAGTTGTATAGCAATTCCTGCTCAATCCTGCATCCTCTGACAGCCTGGCACTGAGGGTCATCTGCATGCCTTAGCTGAGAAAAGGCACAAGGACACTTGCTGAACAAAAATGTTGGACACGGGGGTGCAGATGACAGACCTGGGGGGAAAGACTTCTAAATTTGCTTTTTCCATCTCTTTCTTCCCCGGGCCCTGTTGTTTCCAGATTTTTTCACAAAAATTCACAAACGTTTTTTCACGTGACAATTTTATTGTAAAAGCTTCTGGAATATTTTTCCCTAAATCCGTACAGATTTCTCGCAGTTTCATTTCTACTTCCTTCTCCTCTTTCTCAGATTTCTTTAGAATCAACACAAAAATGACACAAAGTGTTGTGTGACATTAGATTAATTCAATAGCCTTTGGGCTACCTTTCTGCAGATTTTGGTAGTCTGTTTGCTGCATTTCCCAGAGAGTTTAGGGGAAAAAATGGGGGCTTTCATCCCTGCTGTTCCTCTGTAGCCTATCTTTAGTAGATTTTAGGACCTACAATATTTCCAAGTTCTTACAGCAGTTATTGTTTCAGATGTTTGCTTAATATTCAGTGGATTACTTTTTTAAAAAAGATTGCTTCGAACTATGAATCACCGCTCATTTTCATAGGCTTTCCTAGGCTTATTACTTCATAATTCCTATTTGGAGGCAATGCAGCAATTTCCCCCTAGAATTTAAAATCTATTTAAAAGGCCAGGGAAAGAAATGCGTACATAAATTTGTACTCCATCCATGACCAGCTTGAAACATGTCTAGTCATTTTGCACTGGTGCTTCTTGCTTTTATTGTGCCCTGTGTTTTTTTCAGCATTGCTGTCTTTACAGTTCTGCTCAGTTTTTACTGTATCATTCTGTGACATTGCATGTTGTCGTGTTTGGTGATCCAAAAATAATTTTGACTCATGGATTTCTCAGGAGATGCTGTGGCACATATTTAAGACGGTCTTTCCCAGAGTACTTTTAACACAGAACGTGAAGGCTCTTCGATGACTTTGTTGACATAAAAGTTGGTCTGCAATGGCCATCATATTATTTTGTGAGAATTTAGTGAACAGTAAATAAGTGAGAAAGTGGTTCTTATATGGTAGATGCAGATTGTGAAAACATCTTTTTAACACTGCATACCCTGCTTTATTCTAGCTAAGAAACCTGTCTAATAGATTGAAGCATTACATTTTACTTACAAAGCATGAGACCTGATTTTACTTTTTTGTGCTCTGTAGATACAAGAGCACAATTCTGTTCATCTCCGGTGGAATTACTTTTGGTATGAGTAAGAGTGAGAAGAGCATAAGACTATTTCTGGTAATTTGTCCCCATCTATTTCCCACATGCCTGTTGAGACCAATCCTCCTTTTATCCCTTATACCTTCCTCTCGACTGGAGTAGATCTGGCAATCTTAGGCAAGGCATCCACTGACTGCTTAAAGTCCCACACCTAGGCTCTGGGGTTTGGCGAGAACCATATGGTTCAGGTGGACACATAACCCTGTGGTGGTGCAGAGGGCTGGCTGCTGAGTTGGAAGGATGCGAGGGGCAGCAGGGTGTCCCCTTGGCCCTGGGAGCTGGGAGAGAGATGGGTGGTGATGGTAGGAACAGCAGACCCACAGTGCTGTGTGCCCATACTGCCCCGTGCATGGAGCTTCGTCTCCGTAGTGGCCCACAGGCAAACGGCAGGTTAAAGCCCAATGAACCCACTCCTACCAGTCCAAGTGTAACTGTATTCCTGCTTGGATCTGCATCTAAACATACAGAAATCAGCAGAAAGACCTCTAGAGCACTTCTGCATCAGCCATGTGAAGCCCGACTGCTGCAACTCAGTGTAGGAGGGCATAGGAGTATTTCTGCCTGGTGCTTTTCTTAGTCATCTTTCTCACTCTTTCCCTTCCTTGTTGTTTTGCAAGTTTTCTAATTCTGAGGAATAAGAGACAGACTCTGGAAATGCTCTGCCTCTCATAAGGTTTTGGATTTGTTTGTTAGAATGCTGACATGGGCTGGTCTTGATCTGGAAAGCATATGCCAGTGCTAAAACTGCTCATCAAAACGGAGCTCAATCATAATAATTGTTTGGTAGCGCTGATACTACTGGAGATAAATGGTACTCCAAAGTGAAGCCCTACATTAAAACAGTGATATCAGTCACTGAAGCTCATGCTAAGAGCTGAGGAACAAGAGTGGTGAGAGCAAAACAAGTGTATGAGCATTGTTAAATCCAGGCACTACAGCAGATAAGTAGTCCTCACTGAGATCACTGGAGCAAGAATATTAGTAGGTAGTAAATTACTAGCATCAAAAGTGTTCAAGACTTTTTGTGGAAGGATCAGTCTGATACTTTCTCATTAAGAAGTGTGTATTGTTAGTATATGTCAGCAAGTGTGACAGTTCATAGATCTTGATTTCAAAGAAACTCCTTGCGCTGTTAGTGTATTCCTGGCCCAGTTTCTGGTATCAAGTCATTAATACGTTGACTTATGATTATTCAGGTAAATGGAATTTGAAATTAATCGGTGTGTGTCAGGAAGAATTGCTTGCCAGCAAAATAGTAGGTGACTTCTTCATGCTTGCCTAGTAGAAGAGAGAGGTGATTGTGTATTGCGTACGTTTCAAAACCACAAAGTAAATTACTAATGCAGTTATATAAAGCACTCTAGAATTGTTAATAAATAAGACAGGATAAGTAATTTATAGAGTAAATTATTTAACAAGTCACGTGAGCTTGTGCTAAAAAAAAGGCATATTGAAATTCATCTGAAGCTCAGTGCTGTTGGTATTTTGGGTCTCTTTCATTTCAGATTTCTAGACCGTTGTAGATTAAATATAATGTAAAGTTATAAATATAATGTAAATCTAGAAGGTTTCTCAGCTCCTAGCCTTTTCTTCCTCAAAGGAACTGTTGGCTCTTCAGTGTTAGGTGGCTTAGCTGGATTGAAAAGCTCTTTCTAGTGGCTTGGAGTTATACAGTAAAATACAAGGCACTGGGCTACGAATTATTAAAGAGGTTTTGGACACTGGTGATATAATAGCTCATTTTAGGAATTTGTCACTTTTTTCTCATCTTTCTTTAAAGTTTCAGTGATGGGTTAGGGTAAGTTTAAAGTAAGCATTGTGAAAATCAGTATTTTAATTTCCAGACTCTAAAAACATTTAAAAGATCATAAATCAAATGGTTCTGTATATGCTGGGTATTGTTGCTTTCAGGTCGCCTTCTCTATGGCATGTTTTATTCCTTGTCCTTCCGGTTGGTAAGGAGCGATGGGGCTTCTGGGGGCTGGCAGAGGCTCTCTCCAGCAGGCTGAGGCGAGTTGGGTGAGTGCAGCATCCATCAGGAGGTATTCAGCCTTGTGTAGGAGTGGGCTGGCGAAACACTGCCTTTGGTCGCTCGAGTTTTAAGAGATGTTTGAGATTTATACATGAAAATGAAGGCCATTTCTTTGGATTCAAGACTTTACTCTTGAATATGCTGTTTTCAAGAGGCTTGCATTTCCTCCCCTACTAATGGGAAAACAGAGGGCTAGGCAGTCCAGCCTCAGATATGGTTAGGATGGCATTTTCTCTCTTTTTTTTTTTTAATGCTAAGTGAAAGGGGGACAGCAGCATAGCAAGATTCCAGATCTCAAATCATGATAAAATAAAATTTTTTATACAACTAAACAAGAGTCCTATTTCTACATTTTGGATTTTGTTGTCAAGTAAGAGGAAAAAAAATCTTTCTGGATTATGCTTCTCTCTCATCCCTGTTTGTCATCTCTCACTGTGGCAGTGTCTAACAACACACTGATGATGGTGGCTAGCAGAATCTCCTTGCCAAGCTGGATGTGTATAGCAGGTAATGAAAAGTTACAAACGACGAAAAATGAAGCAGGGAACTCTAAAAATCCTAAAAACCTTCTCAATACTTACTGATGTTAAAAGTATATTTAGCTTGTCACATCTCAAAAGCCTCTCTTTGAAAGCTGTCTTTTAAAAAGTGGAGCACTGATTGTATTAATTCACATTATTTCAAGTGGAGAAATAAATTTACAGACGTTTGAAAGCCATATGCCTGCACTGCTCTGTTACTGCACACTGTTTGTGTTTGCTAGGATCTTTTTATAGAAATGTATGTAGGCACAGAGGTGCTATTGAAATCATGTATATTGGGTATGCACTTTAATTCAACTTTTGATAGTGAGCCTATATTTTCAGAAACCACATAAAGCAAACGAAGCTTAAACTCCACTGAAATATGTATATGGAGATACTGTTTCCTACAGAGCTTCTATTAACATAACATTGAAGAACCATAATGCACTTATGGGAACGAAGCCACGTCATGGATATTCTGTTGTGAATATGCAATTTTAAAAAAATTTCCTGGAAGAACATGACCTCCACTGAATGTTGATTATCAGCAGAAGTTATAGCTGGAACTATTAAATATATTTCACACCATATTTCACACCAATTCATCTATTCTTGTTTCTGACTTAGTCACTGTTAGGATGTATTCCTGAAGATCAAATTTCAGGTCAGTATTTCTTGGTTCCTAGACAAGGCTTCAAGAAATACACCTTTTGCAGAACTAGGAGAAAGTGGAGCAAGGAAGCCCAAGGCATTTTAATCTCCAATCTCTAAATGATGTGACTTGAACCAACCTGAACTGATTCTAATCCAGCCAGGTGCTCTGACAGGTGCTCTGATGCCTTTTATTTAAGCGAAAGCTGATGCTCAGATGAGGCCTTGTTAAAGTCAGTGGCGAAACTTGACAGAGCTGATATTCCACCAAGGCAGAGTAGAAGACACAAAGGAAGAATGGCAGTGACTTTTTTTCAGGTGTTTTCCTACCTGTTTCACCCTTAGGACAGAAGGGGCCTATTACTGCTTTACTTGATGTATGTTTCTCTGGGGTTTTCTTGGTTTCCCAGCATTTTCCTACCCTCTGAAGACTACATACGTTGAATCAAAAGGACACCAAGATGGAATGTTTTAGAAGGATGCTTCTCATTTTTTCACTAATTCTTTATTGAAATAAACCTGCACAGTGCTGCCAATGTGCAAAATAGTGGTACCTGCAGTCACTACAGAAGCTTTTGCTGGATCCACAGAGAATACATGGCCCACTATTTACGTCCACCTGGTATTTAAATAAAGGCATAATGCATTAATCAAAGTTACTCCATTGCAGAAACGTAACATCACTGAAAGGACAATACTCCTGGGCTTCCATGGGAGCTCTGCCTCGGCCCAGGCGAGTTCACTCTTTTTCCTCATGGTTTGACATCTGAGCCAAAAGAAATCTCTCAGTTCGAGACTTGTTGATTTATTTTTACTTTTTTATTTCTGAGCCTACAAGTAAAAATAATTAGGGCCATATTCAGCTGATATCCAGTGCAGTGCGTATTACACAATCAGATGCTTTATCCCATATGAAGTGTGTATAGGACGTGACTTTTCCCATTCTTTTGCAACAACTGTCTGATTTTCTAAATGCCAGACAGCACAGCAAGCGTATGTGGATAAATCAAGTGCACATACTGGGCATGTCAGACTGACGGGCATGCACTGAGAGACTTCACAGCATGTGCTGTGAGTGTCACGCGCTGGACTTGCTCAGCATGTCTGGGAACGTCCTAGGCTGCAGCATTTAAAATCTGGTGACTCCTTGCAGACTGCACTGAAGGTTCTTAATGCATCTGGCTGCTCTCCTGCCAGCAGTGGAGAGCGCGTTTCTTCCAGGAAGTGATTCAGGAGGCCAAATTAGATTCCTGCTGTGAATTACCTGATGGAGACATCCTCTGCCTCCACTCTCTGCAGAGAACCTGGGGGGCTTGGTTCAGCGAGGTGAACAGAAAAGCACAACTATTCCTCCAGCAAGAAGTGTCAAGCTGTCGAGTGAGATGTCTGCGTGGCCCAACCAAACCTCTTCCATGAAGCATGCTGGGACTGCCCAGCTTGAAGCAGAGTGCGGGTCTGAACCTGAGTCTTGCATGTCAGCATTGTAACTGTAACATTGTCCTGTATGGCATACAGATGTGGATTTGCCTCAGTTCTTCCCGTCTGAGTTGCCTTACTTGATGTGGAGCATCTGAATTGCTTTTGGGCCAGAGAGGACAGTCTGTTAAGCTAAATGACCACAGTGCTTGTGCAGGGGAAGGCTTGGTCCTGTTCCTGCTTCACAGAGAGTCGGTTACAGCAGAAAGGGGAGCTGCACAAACAGGTATGGCTGAGGCTGCCCTCTCTCAGGTTGCATTATGGTATGGTGTCCTTTGAGAGACTTCCCTTAGGAGGAGGTAAGAATTGAACCCAGTGCTCTGGACAATAGTGGACAGCAATATCCATAATTTCTTTCCAGCCTGTGGCCTGCTACCTCATACAGACAGGCTTTTGATCTGATTTTTAAACCAACAGAACCTATTTGGTGATTATGGGTCTAGTTCAAGAGGGTGAAATTCCATTTTATTTTGTATAGGCAGGTGAATAGGATATTGGTTATTCATCTCCTGTTTCCTCCTCCAGACTCACGTCTTTCTAATTTCTAATAAACTGTTTTTTGAACATGTTATGTGTACAGTAGTCCTCACCTGGTGAACACACTACCCTCCTGCTGGGAGCAGTTCTATTGACTTTAGTGGGACTAACTAGTGAACTTAGGCATACAATGAAGTATTTTACTCGCACAACTTAAAGTGGAAGGAATGTAAATATCTTTTGAATACAGTGTATTGCACGCTTACACATGTACACAAAATGTTAAACTTTTCAAGTTGGATTCAAACGTATTTACAAACATTTTGAATTGGCAAGTTTGCATGTGACTTTAAGGCACTTAACTAGAAAGAAATATTAAAGCTGGATGCTACTTCTGTAGGCTTTTCTGTTTCTTTTGTTTTTATTTTTTGTTTTTCCTTCAGTTTTAGCAATCACTGCAGCTGCTGCACTGTGTTTGTGTGCAGTGACCGCCTTGTTGCCTGGAGCCTGTGAAGTTTGGCGGACGTGGACCTAGGTGGCACAGCTGCAGAAATATACCACTTGTTCTGGAAGTGAGAGTAGGTGGAAGAAAGATTGTACTGATCTTTCCTGCCTTGAACACTTCTCCCAGCCCTCCATGGCATTCTGTCTGTAAAGAGAAAGGGCACTCGGTCCTTCTGTTGGCTTGGTCTGATTATATGGACAGAATCAGTCTGCTATAAAATACTTCCATCTCTTGTCATGACATAAAATGAACAATTTAGCATGAAGCAATTTTTCTCTTCACAGAGGTTATCTGAAGTGAAAGACTTAGGGGATGAGAGTCCTGAAAAGTTGGGGATGTCAGCAAAATGTCTGGCTGACACCTGCTTATGTAATTGCAGGTGAACACTTCATCCATCCTGGGAAAGGGATGTGCTGCAAGGTATATAGATTGCAGGAGCACTGAAAGGTGTGTGCAGAAATGTGGTGTGGTTGCAAGAGCCTTAAGAATAAACTGCTGACAGATGAGAAAAATGTTGATCTACTCCTAAGCAGTGGCAGGGACAGAAGATAATGGAAGGATGCTATGAAAGCACTGGTGGATAAGGAGAAGGTGAGTTTGCAGAAATATTGGAAAAGTTGGAGGAAAACTGTAGAAGACCAGTCTTTCAACACTAGCTGTGAAAGAGGTATACGAAAAGCAAGTGTATAGTTTGAAGGGAAAACAGCAGAAAAGCTGATCAAAGATTAGAAATAATGTCAAAATTGACAGTTAGAAAAGAGTAGATTTTGCTAAAGTGTAACAGTGAAGTGTAACAGTAAATGAATGCAGTGATAAATCAGATTGATCTCATTTTAGCAAAGGCAATGTGTATAGGTCAAGCAACAGAATAAACAGAAATACAAATACAAACCTGAAGGAAGATACAGTACAGTGGTTTGTGCGTATCACTGCATGGGAGGATTTTCCAAAAGTCAAATTGGACAAGTACAGAAACAGAAATTTACGGAAAAAGAGGCTGTAACATAGCAGTCAGCACAAGTGATAGAAATACAGTGGATCCTGACACGTGTTCAGACAGTGTAACAAATATATCATTATGCTAATATAAGCAGTGCAAGTAGGAAACTACTTGCATTAAGTGAAAAATAGGATGCTTCAAGTGAAGAAAAGTGCTATCTTTAGTTGTAAATTAAAAACATTGGCCAATTAAAATGAAGAGAAATACAGGACAGAGAAAGTAATAGAAATAAGTATGATAATAGAAAGAGGAGACTGTAGATGTGGAAGAGCAAAGAGTCCCCCTGGAAAGCTTTAGCAAAGTACTTATAATGCTGTTTAAACCTTCTCTGAAAAAATGCTGTGGTTAAATAAAAATAATAATATTGGTACTGACATACATTAGGTGGCAACATGTTCTGGGCCTAGAGGAGCAAACAAAACAATATTATGGTAACATAATATGAAGATGTATTTGTGTATATCTTCCATTAAAATACAGTGTAAAGCTTGGAGAAGACAGACCTGCACTGAAGTCTACCCAAGATGTTTCACAGGTCCTGAAAAGGAGACTAAGAAATGAATTGTGAACCACAGCAGCAGACGGTATCAGTTGAAGATTGGAAAAACGTCTCCCTGCTGAGTTCTCTGTTTAGTAATCACAGAGAAAAGTGATAGAGATTATTACCACGTGTGTAGACTTTCAAGACTTAAGTAAAAATAGGGGAAGAACTACTTCTGATAGCTTATGGAAAAGGGAATATTATCTGAGATGTCAGCAGTCAAATTATTTAGCAAATTTAATCTATTAAGAGGATATACGTGGATTTTCCTGAATAGATGCCCTCAAGTTTTGTAGTTTCACTTCATCATTTGAAAGTACTGCCTTTTGATCTGCATTTGGCAGGAAGTTGTGCTACACACAGTGAATGGTGAAGTGCCAAGTAGAGCAGGTATTCTTGATCAGAATATCATGAACAGAATATTTGATATTCTAAGATCTGGTAATTTGAAACCAAATAATGCGAAGTGTGGATTTCAACTAGTGGAGGTATATGTAGAAGGCAGACTGATCTCAGAGGGAATTTCAGAGGGAATATTTCATCTTAGATTACAAGCGCTGCTCCAAAAGAAATGCCTCCCATTTTATTATGTTGGCCCACAACATTAGCAGCAATGTTGATGGTATGGCAGTAGAGGTTGAACCTTCCCAGCAGTATTCCCTTACCTTTTGTCACCACGTGACAGATGGCAGCAGAGGAGCAGTCAGACAAAATGGTGTCTGGCATGGGAGTACATATGCGGCAAAAGTCTGTCACTGAATTCCTCTAAAATTGGAATTGGAAAAAATTGCTCCTGTTAACATTTGTTGATGCTTGTTGAACACTGATAGAGATAACAACATGGGAGTGAGCACATTTAGGCACCAGGTATTGTATTTCTGCAGTGGCAACAGTGACAGTGGGTCACCTCTACTTGTGCAGATTTTTGCGAGCACAACATGCAGACCAATGCTAATGGTGGTGACTATGTTGAAAAATACCATCTTGTAGCTGAGAATTTGCTCTATTAAACAGTGTTATCGTGCTCCTTGTAGCTGTTATAATTTCTATGGAAATAAGTAGGAGGCATTACTTTCGGGGCAACTTCTGTAAAAAGACACACATAATGCTGAACATCTTAAAACTTGAAAATAGGAAAAGCACTTGAACTGTTGTGAAGCAGACTGATTTATGTCAACAAGTGTTAATCTAACTGAAGGATGTGCAACTCACTTCAGACTTCCATTCCACAGTCACTGCCTGAGCTTCGTGCCTGGGAAGAAAAGAATTCAAAGGTTTTGACATCAACTGAGATGCTTTAATGTTTTGATTCACTGAGAGAACTGAAAAGATACATCTGAAGGATAGTTAGGAGCAATCCTGTTACGGAACTGATATTTTTCCATTCTCATTTGCATCCAGGCCAGTAACAGCTGCAGAGGTAGTGTATACAAGTGCTGAAAAAAAGAACAATTGTGTTACTATCCTTTGAAAAGTCAGTACAATAGGTGATTTTGTAGGAGGAAAAATGTCACATATTTGTTTGTATTTATATGTTCCTTCAAGATGGTATTTCATACTAACAAGCCAAATTACAAAAAGATAAAAAAGAATGTTTACTCTTCTGTGTGTTCACTGTGAAGAACTAATAAAGAGCCACATTCACCACTCTTCTTTTGTGTTTATATAATGTGTTATTTTTAGTGTATGTGTTATAAAGGGCCTGGTACAGTAGTTTAAGTCTCTTCTTGACAGTATGCTGAGACGATTTCATGCACAGTAGTTGAAATGAATTTTCTAGATAAGTATAAAGTCAGTATTAAGATATACCTTTCTGATTTAATAGTTTGTTGTCTGTCCAACTGATATTTCTGAATATATCAAGGAATATCAGCATTTCCAAAATGTCTTTGCTAAAGAAAACTAGACCATAGCTGTCAACTGACCTCTGGAGAAATGTCAAAAGTTGATGTCTTGGTGAAATTTTAGCTGTATGAACTTCATGGAGCTCAGCGGGGAAGACAGGTACTCTGAATGGTGATCCAAATGGAGAAAATAGTTAAGTAAGCTCTGCATTAATTTTGGGAAATGCAGTTCTTATATGAAATGTATCAAGGGCATGAATCTTAAATATGGGCAGCTGCATGAACTGTTTTGAGAGTTAGCTTCATTTGGTAGTGTGCTATTTGAATAGAACAGAGCAAACACCTTGAAGCCAAACCAGAGACATAAGTAAGCCCAAGGGTGCATTATGTTTCGTTTTCTCTGCCTCTAAATATAGCAACTGTTTCCTTAAACTCTGCATTGCAGACATACTCGTTTATTTTCACTTTTGCCTTCATGTTTGCATTCTGTAAAGAGTGAACTAAGGCTGGCTGGCAAACTGTGGGCTTTCCACTTCCCAGGAAGTTGTAGTCATAAGAAAGGCTATGGATCTGCTCCTGCAGTGCCAGAACCAAATTGGGATCTCCACTGCATTTGTGCTTTCTCCTGCTTTAAGTTCTTGGGCTGGCACTAACTGTTCAGGATTCTCAGCATTAAAGGAGAAATTCCCAATGGAAACGGCATGGTAACAATTGGATACTACTGACTGAATAACCTCAGTAGCTTGGCATAAAACCACTGCTGTCTCCAGTTGGCACAACCATACGTCAAGAACAGGGAACTGTTAAAGCTAACTGTATTCACTGACCTGGGATATCTTGCTCCAGATAGACCTGAACAGCATCTTATCTGAGTGTGTACTGAAGCATTTGCTCAAAAAAATCATGTGCCAGTGGCTGCAAAGACAGGTCCCAGCGTTATTCAGTGATATGTGTTATTCATGATATGTGAAGAGCTATCTCCTGTTGTCTTATCTAACTCATGGTTAAATGCTCTAACTGGGAGGAAGAATAGCCCTAAAGGATGACTTTTAAAGAGGCCGTGATAGTTGCTTTTCCATTCTTCATGAAATATAAGGTGATTCACAGTTAAAAGAACAAAACAAAACAAAACAAAAACACAACAAACCACCAATCACCACAGCATTTGCTCAGAATTTGTCAGAAGACACCTGACAGCCAAGGAGTCAAGCACTTGTTTGTAAAATTACTGAATTCTTGATAGATCTGTGGTGGACTAACTGGACACTGCACTTCTTCCCTGAGTTGGGGCATGCTTTTCCAGCCATCAAAGTTCTTGAGATTGGCCTAATGAAATCTGGCACTGATGACAGCAGATGAGGACAGTGGAACCAGTAAAAAACTGGTATAAAATTCAGCTTATTTGTAGAGAAGTTTCAGTTTGTGGATATCTGCACTGTACTCATTGCATGCTGTCAGAATTTCTCTTCTATGGGGAGCTTGGTTCTATGTGTAAATATTTCTTGCTTGAGTAGAGAATATATCATTGGTCCCTGCATCTGCCTGAAACCTGGCATTCCTTGTACGCAGCATTGTGTAGCTCTATGCTTCATTTTCAAACTATGTGAGTTCACACCCCTCAAGCATTATTTTAAGTTTGATTTCAGAGGGGCTACAAATGAAATCCATTTGAATCTGCCAAGTTCCATCAAGTTTTGTGTCAAGCTTACAAATTTTGCATGATTTCGATGCATAACCATAAATCAGCCCAGGTGTGCTGAAAGTTTCTGTAAGTTTTACTATACCTTTTGATGAACTTGTTTTGACATTTGAGTTGTAAGAAAATAGAGCAGTAGGGAACTTTGCAGTGTTTAATTTTGGATGTTACGTACAACTCTCACAGTAATGTAGATTAGGGACATCCATGACATGTCATTAAATAGTAATTCATCTACGTTAGTCCAGTGTTTGGAGTGTGCTGCCTTTCTCCCTAAAGACTACATGAAAAAATAACTTAGAGTATGAAGTTTTCCCAAAGTTCAGAAACATTCCATTTCACTAGGGAATGTTTATTGATTATTTTTTTTAACCATCTATATGAATCAGGACTAAACATATTGTTGGTTTATTTTTCAGTGTGTTAAGAAAATACATTTCCCATAAAGGGAGCTTCCTGGCGGCAGTACTTCTGGAGCCCAATTACAGTCTTATATGCTTACATCTATGTTGTTCAGGCTGGTGTGTGCTGAGTTATCCAGCATGCCCTTGCAGCTCTAAATGGAGTAGTATATATTAATGTACGTTAGCACAGAGGAAATAGAGTCAATCATATAATTTAAAGGGATATAATTCTGCTGGCTGATTTTTTTTCTTTTCAATTTAAAAAAGAAAGTCTTTGAAAGTCATTTCTAAGTTTAATAGTTTTATGAGCTGCTGAAGCACAAAGGAAGTTGAATTGATTTAAAGTGCAGAACATGTTTCTCCATGCTATCATAGTTCAGTTGTGGCTCTGCTGACTTTGTGCAAATGCAATATGCAGTCTTTCATATATGTAAAAAGCAGAAATGAAGAGCTGGCCCTCCTGAAAAAAGTATGGAAGAGCTAACTCTTTCACTATGGGATTTCAAAATATCCTCTCCAGAAGGTTACAGAAAGAGTAAAGTGTGTGATGCTGTTCAACAGCTGTTGAAGCATGCTGAAATGAACATACTGTTGTAGTTTGCAATATGCAGTCAGTAGGTTTATGATTCTGAATGCCTTTATTAGAATTAATCAGTAGTTTACAAAGGGGAGATGAAATTAAAGGTCTAAAACCAGATACTGTTTACTGATGACTCACTGAAGTAGAGACAGAATGCTATGGTATAATCAAGTGAGTAGTGTTGCGGACAGCAGAGGGTTTGGCTTAGAGGCAGTAGCTGGTATTTGTGAGGTGCCTTACACCATCCCATTGGGTGCTATCCAGCCAGGTTTTGGTGGTGCTGCACTTTGCTGTGGTGTGCAGGGGAAGCTTCCAAGCCCCTCATGTGACTTCAGCCAGCAGTGAGTCAGGATGTTTTTCTTCTCTGCTACAATAAAAACCTTCAGTTAAAGAACAGGGTGGATGTTCCTAAGGACATGCAGGCAAATTACATTTCTCAGCGCCGCCCACTGCAAGACAGAGCTTTTAGAGTATTAATGTTTGATGATAAGTAGCATCAAGGTAGAGTAGTTGTGAAGAAGGTAAAAATAGACTTCAGTTAGAGAAAAGGTTTTATTTCCAACCTCCCTCTAAATTAAACAGAACTTCCCCTGAAAGTGTACAGCTAGTCATTGGACTTTGTTCTTTCTCAGTGCTATGAAAAAACTGCAGAAGCTTAACTTAAAACAGTCTTGCTAAGCAAGTGAGGAAGCTTAAGAGTCCTTGCTTATGGTAAATTACATCTGTCCACTCTTTGCAAGGTTTTCTAGTGGTATGAAATGTGTTTTGCTGCCTTTTACTGTATGGAGGGTGTTTTAACACACAGCAGCTATTTTTCTGAGTTAGTCAGAATTTCTTCTCAGTCTTCACTTGAAGTGCAGTTATGCAGAGTCAATGGTTTTGAGTTTTTTGGGATTCTTCAAGTTAGTGAGAAACTGGAATCATAAGTCATTTGCTATATCCACCATAAAGAGGCTAAAATCAGAGTAAAGAACATCCCTTCTTTGCACAGCAAGAGAAAGATAGACGAGAAAAGGCTGTGAATTTTTATTGCTTCTTCCTCCCAAATGCCGTTCCTTTAGTTTGTTCCCTAGCAGACTGACACTGATTTATTTTAATAGACTGTGCATTTGGATCTTTGTTTGATGCAAATTGTGGTGGCTTCTCTCACTGCAGCACAGCTGAGCTGTTTTACATAGGCTGAGGTTTACCACAGAATGTAATACACTAATATATTTCTATGCAACTCTATAAGTTATGTCAGAATTCTGTAGCTTGTCCTAGCGGGAGGTTCTTGTTCAATGCTTTTATGATTAAAATTGTGATGTCAAATGCAGATGTGTGATAAATGTGTTTAAGAGATGGATGTATGTTATGGCAGTGGTTGTCAGAGCTTTTTTTGATGGCTTAATCTTTAGCTAGTGCAATTGGTCCATCAGATTATTTTCTTATGTTTCTCTGAGTACCTTCTTTCTGTGTTTCCCTGTCTGTTTTCCTTTATTTCATTTCTCTTATGTTTTCTCTGTCTCTGTCTGGTCTCAGCAGGGTTCTCATTGGTTGAACACTGAGGACAGGATGAGGAAGATATCTTAGACATCCCTTGCATAACTTCTTTTTGGCATGATAAGGTCCAAGTCACAGAGAAGATTAAATAATGAACAAGGGAGGTCCAGATGCACCCCCTTGCAGTACTCAGATAGATGAACTGGGGGTCTTTAATAAACAATTCTGTTGTTTTTACTTGGCAAAATATATAAATTTCCCAACTACCACCACTAACAAAATAGATTAACAAATCCTTAGCGGTGAGATCAGATTGCCTTTAAAAATTAAGGGAAGCATGCACAAAATGCAAAGTAAGCCACAGTCTTGTAATGGCCAGTTTTAGCCTATGAAGACCCGCAGAGCGCTCATTGTCGTATGATGCAGTGATAATGTGTTTTGTCTAGTGTCACACTAGTGATGTCTAGTGCCATTTCACTGCTTTTCTTTTTTTCCCGAGAGACAGTGAATGCCATTAAGGGAAGCTTTTTTGCTTTCCCTGGCATTTGGCAAGAGTATAGCCCAAGTCAGCTTTATAGCTTGGAGGAGAGCCCAGCCCAACTCTTGGGATTCTCAGGCTTTTGTTGGGATGTGGGCACACAACATACTTCTTTTACGTACCAGCTAAAGTAGATTAGTTGATTTTGGGAAAGCAATACTCTTTCCTTTCCACTTCATCAGAATTCTCATTAAATAGGAAAAAAATTCTTAAAGTGAAAACAATTTTTATTCTATCAAAGAAACACTTTAACCTTATAAGCAAACCTGTGGCTTTGATTAGTTCTGGATGTTTATGAAAGTACAAGTGCATTTCTGGGTTTCTTCGTGACTGGTGTTATCTTTTGAAATGCATGGACTTTTTAGAAGGGAGGTTTTGTACATCAGAGTTATTTTTCAGCCCGTGAAGGTAAACGAATTGCAGTTTCTACTTAACCCTTTCTATTAGACAGCCTTATTTGTGCTGTGAAATCTCTTTTCTTGCTGAAGAAGAGTTAACAGTTTATATAATTCCACAGACAACATTTTAATTTAAAATCTGTAGGATACCACTGGACAATCATAGCTCGCACATGATAATAACACAAAGGACCATCCTGCATGCCCGCAAGCTTTTTGGGGTTCAGATAGTTATTCTTCATATGAGAGTGTACTCTCAGTGTTTTGCTCCACTATGACAGTTTCTCTTCTCTTAAATTCCTCTTGTTTATGTAGTATAATGCAATGCATCCTCCCTTTCCTTTGTTTTCTTATTGCTACATCTTGTGAATAAAATTGAAACTGCTTTGTGACAAGGTGGATATCAGTTTAACAAGTGATTAAGCTAACCGTACAAGGGAAGTAAAACTAAGGGATCCCACCCCAAATGTAAGTAGCTTAACTCCACTGCCACCATCGTGGCTGATCCTTTTGCTGCTATAGAATGCATGATGTAGGGAAGCAGTGTCCTGGAAAAGGGTGACACTGTGATGCAGATTTATTTATTGTCTTCAGGGTGACTTCCTTCCTTGATGAGCACTGCTTCATTTTCCCTTTGTAAAACTCAACTGTTTCTCCTCCAGACCTCAAAGTATAATTTAAATAATGGGGAAGATTTTAAGGTGTACCTGTGCACTGCAGAAGATCTAACTAGGGCTTAGTGTTAGTTGCAATAGGTCAGCAACCACTGAAGCACGCAGGCTTCAATACTTGGCCTCTGAACAATCAAAGCCATGATAGGAACCACTCTCATACTCTCTTCTGCCTGCTTTTTCAACAGTTACATCGCAAACCAGAGAAAATTAGAAAGTATCAATGACAATGAAGTTGGATTTTACGTTGGACTTAAAAATCTGTGAGTACATGGAATAAATATTTTTAAAATTACTTTTTCTCATTTCTCATTTCTCTCATGGAAGTATGTACAGACTTCGTTAGAGTGTAAGTATGACTTTATATGTTACAGAGGACAGTGATACATCTTGCAGTTCAGCCTTGTAGTGATTTCCCCCACACTCTCATTTTAGCCATTTATTATCATTGTTCTTATCACTGTATTGTAAATGGACTACTCTAACATTTTTATCTGTTTTCACAGGACCGTGGTGGATTCAGGCTTAAGATCTGTGTCCCGTCAGGCATTTGTGAAAAATGCCAACCTACAATACATGTGAGTAAGAAAAGCGCCTGCCTTTCAAATCCAAACCCTAACTCTTGTGAATTTCTTTCTCTCTTTTACCATTTCTTTAATAAAAAATGTTATAACGAGACAGACGTATAGTGACCATCTGTCATTCATTGACCTGAGTAGGGTATGTATGGTAAGGAACTCGCAGAGTGTAGGGCATGTATGATATAGAACTGGCTGATCATAGGAACATAATGTAGGCTGGTGAAAAGGCAGTCTAACTCATTATCCTGTCTCTAGCAGTGGTCTCTGGCTGTGTCTTTTTTGGTACGTAGTATAGCACAGTGTCTGTCTCAGCTGAACTGAGCTGGTGCTGCAGGCGCGTTGTCCACCCTCTATGCATTGCACTCAGTGACAAGGATTTGACTGGATTTAGCCTGATTCGTTGGGTCAAATGTGTTTTAGCAGCTACAGTGCAGTAGCTGCATGCATGGGGTAAGCATATCTTCAAGTGTAGCTTGACCACTTTGCATTCCCATAGACTGCCAAGATTGTGAAGCAGAGCCCTGTAAGTGAGGATGAACAGAAGATTCACTTCAGAAGCTCACTCATGATCTAAGCAAATGTTGCCAAAGCAGAATATAAGAATGAGATTACTTTCATACCCAACTGCAGTTTTGTGGTTCATGAATTTCAGGAAGCTGAATTGGTGTTCAGTGGAGTTTTTTGCCTGTGTTTTTTGAGCTTACTTACACTTTAGATGTGCATACATGCCTGTGAAGGACTGTAGAACTTTTTGCTAGGACAGCTAAAGAATAGATCACTTTGCTACTTACATGGAAGATCATGGGTCCAGTACCACAAAATGTGTGTCGGGCTCAGTTCCTCACAGGTACTGTATTTTAATCAAATATTCAAGTGTATATTTTCAGTCCATCCATCTTCTTTAGATGTTTAGCACTTACTCAACCCTTTGCTTTTGTTAGGTCCTAATGAGATCAAAAAGACATAAGACCAACCCGCAGGCTTCCAAAAATACTTCCATGCAATATGTAAGAGCTGCTGAACCAAGCTCAAGGCTTTGCTAATAAAATGAAATCACTTTCTACACCTGTGTTTTCCAAAGAATAGCAACTAATTTACATAAGGAAGTGGATGTGAATATCTGTTTCTGCCTAAATATAATTACTGTCACTCGAAGACTGTGAACCAGACTTTGCTTAGCTGTAAGGCCATATTATTTCTTACAGTCATTAATAAATAACTTCTACTATAACTAGTTGGTGATATAAGGAAGTACATTCCTGAAGTGAATTTGTTCTTCTGCTTATGTGGGAATTACTCAGTGAATTATGATTGCAAAAGATGAAACTCTATAAAGCCAATGCATGTGTGCTGTCTGTGGAAATGTGCAATGAGAACTTACTGGTCAAGAGGCACAGCTGCGAACAATTCAGTTGCTATGCTGGGACAGAATTTTAGCTTAATGCAGTAGAACAGAGAAAATTCAGTCTGGGATTAAAATGAACTTAATGTTAGATTTTTCCCATTAGTGTAGCTGCTATCCTGGCATCTGTACCCATGACCAGGAAAGGCATCTATTTAGATACTAAATGATACTAAAATGAGTATACTAAATGTAGGATGAGGATACTAAAATCTACATGTGTAGAAAGATCTTACAGGGAGGACTAGTAGAGTATTTTGTAAAAGAAATCTTCTAAGAAATTAAGATGCTGAGTATGTTCAGTCCAATAGAGAGAAGACTGAAAGGGAATATAGATCTCTATCTTCAAAAAGAGAGCAATTGTAATGAGGAGAGTAATCAGTTGTCTCTATGACCATGAATATAGGATGATGAATAATAAGTTCAATTTGTATCAAGGTAGATGAATGTTTGGAAGTCTTTCCCATCCATATGGACAGGTAGACACTGCAAAAATTCACTGAAAGAACATGTGGATAAGATATCTCCAAAATATTTTAACCACAGGAAGAGCTTCAGCTGGAGCACGCAGGCAAACATGGAACACATAGTGATTGGTGATCAGGCTTTATGAGATCTGTAGTTCATGGAATGACCTTTTAGAAACAAATTAGGCTGGCTGACATCTGTTAGGTTGATGTACATGGAATCCTGATTCAAGATAATTATGTTGTGATCCAGGAGCTTATTCAGTCTCATACTACATTTTGTTTTGGTGAGGAATTACTAATGTTAGCAGAAACAGGGCAACCCCAGATAAGATGGAAATTTTTAGATGACACCACCTGCTTTATATACATGTCACAAAACAGTAAGTGTGGTGATATTTTTTGTTGAGGCTGATCTATTAATCCTGCAAAAAAAAATGCACTTATTTATTTTTTCTGGGAAGTCTTGATGCATGCTAAAATGTTTCTGAAAACCCCAGCAAATCAGTGCTTGTCATCAGCAGTAAAACTCATGTTGACTGCACTGAGAATGAAATGCAGTTCCTGTTGTGGTTGGGACAGTGAAATCTATCAAGAGCTGGAGTAATTTCACTTTGCAAGAGTAAACTGCACAGACCTTTGAAAAGTTTTCTATTTTAAAGCAACAGTTTTCTATTACCCCACAAAGAAAACAAAAACTGCCAACACTTTACTGAAGTAGCTGCATAAGCTTTAATTTTGCTGGTGATGCTGCTGTAGTTTTCTCTTTCTAACATGAAAAATCTTCTAATATATTTAAAGATCTTTATTATGTGAATACAGCATTTGTTTTCCAAGTCATCTAGAAAAATGAGATAATAAGGAATCTGTTAAGAGATTTCCTTAAGCCCTTTTTTGTTGTCATCTTCTTTTCTTGGACAAACATTTGTAGCCAAATACCTTTCTGGAGGTAAGGATGATAAGAAGACTTGAGTAATAATATAAAAAAAAAAAGAAAAACAACTGAAGGAGAATTGCTCAAATAGATATTATTTAAATGAAGGTAATAATCTTGCTTATCTAGTTCTGATATTTTCATTGAACTTGGACTCACATTAGTCAACAGTTACATTTAACAAGCAACACTAGTAGTAGTAGTTCTGTAATTTATAAGTTTGCCTGCTACTAACAGTAATTTTAATGGACTTGTGTAATACACATCCATGGTATTCTGTCAATATCTTTAAACACAAAAATATATTTTGCAGCAAGTGTTTATTTCCTGGAATATTGAAAAATAGCTCTGGTTATGTGCCAGGCTTTGTATAATTGCACTGATGAAGCATAAATGTGTGTTTATTATATGCATATAAATCTAGGTAATAAGATGTGCTTACTTGTCTACCAGGTTTAGGAAATGCAGACAAATTAAAGCGTTTGAAACCCAGTGGCAGCTTTCCCATGTGCACGTACAAAGCTGGTTCCAGCTGTAAGCAGATCATGCAGTTGCCTGTGGAGGGAGACTGAGCGTAGCAAAATGCCCACTTCTTTAACTCTTCTCCCTGTTTCTCCTTAGATCTGTTCCCCCCATTTCTTTTCTCTCCCTGTGTGGAGCCCTAAAGGCAGTGGGGCAAGCGGCTCAGTGATACTGCAGTGGAGTGCTGTGCCTGTCTTGCTACCTGGGTATATATTTACATAGCTTCTCAAACTGCTCTTGCACTCCCTGAATTGCCACAACTTGGTTTTGTCAAGGCTAGTTAGTTTAAAGTGAGCTTGATATTTGTATGTAAAAAACAGACATGCTTTCTGACTGAATTCTGGTCCTGTTCTTAGGTGCAGCTTTAGAGCCAAGCTCTGTGCTGCAACACACTTTTTTTTTTTAGGCTTTAGAACCCCAGATGGATCTTCCTGCTCACCATGATCTTTTTGTGTGTAGTTGAATTGGGGAACTAATTTATATTCTCCTTCCATGGAAGTGGAAGTGCAGGCCTTAACTACTTCATCATAAGACTGGTAGTGATTTTTTCACTTAACATGAATTAAAGAGATCACAGCAGGAATCTTTATAATCAATATAAAGTGCTCAGCTCCTGAAAAAAGATGTATAGTAGTAAATATACTGTCAAAGTGTCTTTTAAAATGATAATTCTATAATGGTGGCCTGAAAAATTTCTACTGAATTACTTGTCAACTTGAAAAACGTTAAGGCTCTAAACTGTATGGAATAAAGGCCTGTGATCCCTGTGGTCTTGGAATTACTAAACGTATCTACCCATGACCAGGAATATAGGTGCAGAAATTAATTTTGTTACTCTTTGTACTGCTTCTCACTTCCTTTTTCTGGTATGCATCAAGTGCAGCTGGTAAAAATCTGAAACAACAATTACAGCTACTAAAATACTTTTGTTTTCTCTAAGCTGGCCTTATTGAACATTTTGTGCAAAACAAAATGGCTTCAGCTGGACAGAGATTTTCCTGAGGAGTCCACTGTCTGATAGTTAGGTCCTCTTGGAATGGAAGTGGAAGTCCTGTGTTATGTGGAAACCAGGAGCCAAATCTGGTCCATACATGATGTGGAGTATATTGCCTCCCACTAGTGAGGGCATGAACACCTTCCTGCAAGTGGAGGCCCATGTATATATGACTGTCCTTTGGTAAGGGTAGAATTCAGTTGCTGTGCAGGTAGGAAAAACAGGCACTTGCCTCATTTGGGAGTGCCATGGAGGCATCCACATGTACTGCTTAGCAGTGTCACAACTAGAGGGGCTTTCCCACATGGTGAGTGAAGTGTTGTGCATGGAATGGTTAAATTCAATATTCCATGTTGCCTCGATGCTGGAGACAAAAGCCCATGTCCATCTTTTTTTAGCATTTCAACATATAGCTTCTGCTTACTAGGGAAAAAATTCAAAGTGGTGTATTTTACTCAAACATGTTTTCTGCCATATGTGCAAAGTGTACTTCAATTTTGATATACTTGCTCAGGGATGTGATTTAGTGGAGGGTTGTGAGTTAGGGTAGTATGGTTAATTACGGTTGTACTCGATGATCTTTAAGGTCTTTTCCAACCTGAATGATTCTATGATTCTACTTGATCAGGATCAATTAGATGCATCCACCTACATCAGCAGTAGGGCAGGCTAGTTCATCTGGCAATTGAAATAGTATCTCATCTATTTTGTGCTCCAACATTAGAACCACACAATTTGTAAACTTCAGATGGTTGCATGCTGGAACAAATCAATAAAGAAATATGGTAAATAAAATCTTGTAAGGATTCTGATCTGAAACTTTGTAGAAGATCCAACTTGCACTCTTGTAATTTCTTTGAAAATTGACTTGTACTCAGAAATCGAGGACTGAAAATTTGGGAATTAAATACTATGTTCTTTAGTCAGGGTGAAAAAAAGGTTTAATCCCTGGATTTAAATGCAATGCAGCTATAGCTATGGAGCCCCCTTGGTGCTTTTATAATACCACATAAAACTTGTGTGGTATTTTGGCTCATAACACTGATTTGCACTGTACTGCTGGCAGTTTTACAGCTTACTGCTCTCACTGTCTTTAATTGGTGGACTGATAAATCAATAGAGGGACAACATTATTTTGGGTTAGGGTGGAGAGAGCAATTTTGTAAGCCTGGGAAGGGGGTTAGTATTTCTGATTCACATGAACGTTTCTTTGCATAAAGTGAGAGGACCTTTCACTTAATTACCACTGGAAACCATAAGTGCTTAATTGACATAAAAAAGCCCAATATAGGCATTTTACAGTTTTCCTTTTGATCTTCCATGTGGGTGCATATTGTACATGCAATTTGAAAAGAATAACTAAAAGGCTCTGATGTGGATGTGTGCTAGCATGTAAGGAGGGTTTGTGTGAGTACAGAGTATGGTGCAGCATCAAAGGAAGGGATACACCCATTTCACTTATGAATAAATTGAGCATGTAATTAACACCTGGACTTGACAAAATACTTTTGAAACACAATTAAATCTGCTGCTTTTCTGCAATAAACAGAAGAGCTAAAAATGAAAATATTGTCCCCTGCTGACTTTGATTTTGAATGTACTTGACTTCAGATACAGATTGGATTCAAATGCTTGAAACCCATCAAGCTGTAAAAAGAGCACAATTTCATTCCAACTGAAGTAAAAGGAATAAAGGCTTTTTAGCACTGGTTTTATTTCTTCATTTCATTAAGAGAGACAAACTCTATTTTCAGTTTAAGAAGAAGCAATCCTAATTAATGCAATCTTTCTCTTTTCCCATAGCAATTTATCTAGAAACAAGCTCTCAAGTTTGTCCAAGAAGCCTTTTCGCCATCTGGGTTTGTCTGATCTGTAAGTTGACATTTCTTAAAATACAGCTTATTTGTGGCTACAGTGGAAGAACAAGACTTAAAAGTTTGCTCTGTTGAAGAAGATAGACAGCCGTCAGTGGTTTGGAATGAAGTTCAGATCCAAAGCAAGCAGTGATGTCAGTGATTTAAATACAGAAAAATTTTCATTGCAGGGCTTGACTGGAATCAAACGTATGTTTTATAAAAAATAAACAGGTTGAAAAAGCCTCTTCAGCTGTGGAATATTTTTATTGTTTTTGAGTTAATTCACAGAAAATGTCATTTGAGTTAGTTTAGCACAGCCATCTACAAAATGTCAAATGATTTCTCTGTCTTACATTCCCATATATATTGACCCTACAGCTGCTGTGGTTGTAGTAGGATATTAAAGAAAGTTTTTCTTTTCCCTTTGAGTTGCATTGTGCCTTAAGAAATCATTTGCTAATGAAGTACTGATGGACGTGTAGTTGCCAGTCACTTCAATATTACATTTTTATGCTCTGCTCTTTCAAGCAGAGATTATGAATTAGTGCACATTCCAAAATTTTATTCTTAAAGGCTAAAAAATGAGAGAAGAGGACATAACTTGCCTCTGTGGCAGATAGTGTTTTCTTATATTTGAGGCTTGCAGAAAAGATGAGGTCTGCAAATGACTTTGGGACTGGGGATATTGACATAAGACATAGGGAAGACAGAGACTGTCTTTTGAATACTTTGGAATAATGATTTTCCTTACTGATTTTTCTGAAAGAACTTTTAAGGCCTGGTATTGTGTTTCTGTGTGCAGTCTTTGCAAATATATGGAAGAGGAATTCCCTGTAGAGGAAATTCAGGAGCTTTGAAAGAGTTGGAGCTGTACAACAGAGGGAGGCTGCTCTCATAGAGCTCAGAGGTCAGGGTCAGAAATTACCCAATTGCCAATTCAAGAATTGCAACGCAGGCTTAGCAATCCTGAACCCCTTTTTAGTGAACTTCATTCTGTGAGAAATGAAGTGAGTAAATCACGGTGAGGCAAAAGGAGATTATGCCCCTTAGGTATGTTTTGTTGATAATTAAGTTGGTATAATCTCTTTCTTTACAGTGCAGGAACATTGCTCATTGGAATTTTCTTTCATAACTTGGCAGTTGCTGAGCACAGCCGATCACTGATGAAAGACTAGCTAGCTGCAGAAGAAATTGCTGTATGCCTTCCATAGATCTGTTGCTGCTGAAGCTTCTGTTGCTTCACACTTTTATTAAGTCCTTGCCAAAAAGACACTGTTAGCGTGTACATATCTGTAGCTTCTGTGTTTTTGTAGGCATGGCCTTGAATAATAGGATGAAATATATGGACCAGTGCAGTGTGCTTTGTTTGGGGTCTGCCTAATGTTTCTAAGCAGATAATGTAGAAACAGAGTCACCTTTACTTCCATGGGATGCAGAACTATAAGGGTGGGTATGCTGTAACTTCAAAAGGAAATTACAGCAACTTTGAAGGCATACTGTGCTTCCAACTCTGTTGGGGTTTCCTTGGAGTTAGTCTGCTGCAATTAACAGGTTTATTCTCAAGCACAAATCAAACCACTCTTGGACGTCTTCATCTCAGGTGAACAGTTTCTTTTAGGTTCTATGTGGAGTAAACGCTTGCAAAGATTCTGACGGAGAATGAAGTCAATGTTGCTTTATTCATAACTGAGATGACATAAGAAATGTAAGGGAAAGAAGATGGGGATAACAAAATAGAGCCTGGAAGATGGAAAAGCGGTGATAAAACCAGTATCAGTTGAACAATTCTGTTGATAAATAGGTAACATACAGGTGGAAGATTAGAATGGGGAGGATAAGAATGCTGGAAGGGAATTCTGACAGGAGAATGTGCCATAAATTGCCTGTGAGAAGGTTACTCTAGATCTGAAAAAGAAGTGTCTTGTTGTTAGCACACTTGTAAATCAAAACATAAACGGATGGAAAGTTCAGGCAAGGGTGATGTAGAAGATATTTGCCAGATACTGTAGGGAAGGAAATGCCACCTTGAAAGGTTTCTTCTTTTAGAACAAGCTGTAGCTGCAGCTGTAAAATTACGGCAAACAAGATAAAGACATGTAATTTCCTTCTACTAGGTTAGATTCTTTATTTCACACAAGAATATATGGAGAGTCATCATGCTTCTATCCAGCATCCTGCCCATTATATGCCTAACTCATCTAATGGGTTTGACACAAGATATAACTGTGGATGAAAGGACTGCTTAGCCACTGATTGAGGGAAAATTGTCTTTTAAATGGAAGTTGTATAATGAAACAGAAGAAAAATAGTATTATTTGAGAAATGAGAAATGCACATTTTAGGCTTTGACCCAAGATCCCAGTATTCATATTTTGTCCTGCATAAGTGATTATTATTTATGCAGTAGTGCTGTGGAAGTCCAGCTGATAACTGCTGTGAC
This sequence comes from Lagopus leucura, assembly GCF_019238085.1. Lineage (NCBI taxonomy): Eukaryota > Metazoa > Chordata > Aves > Galliformes > Phasianidae > Lagopus > Lagopus leucura. The sequence goes on from NW_024962272.1 coordinate 12,439,622, forward strand.
TACAGATTGTTCCTTAAGAGGTTTGCAAGAATGATCCCTGCAGCTTTTTATCCACAAAGAATTACAGATGGCTTTTGAGGAACAGGCTTTTGAAGGAACAGGTTACAGCTCTGAAAACCTGAGCTTTTCATGATTTGAACATTTTGCATACTCAGAAGTTAGTCTTCTGCATATACAAGCACAAGTACTGGAAGCAACTTGAGTTTAATTTCTGTACATCGAGAATAATTAGCAAATTTTGTTAGGAATAGTCATTCTATCTGTAATGAAATGCCTCAAACAGTCACTCACATGGGCTTTATTGGATCTCATCTCAGATTATCATGGCCATCGTCTGTGATCTATACCTATAAGAGAAAAAACTATGCAGAGTTTCTTCTTTTATAGTTATTGGGATGTTTCTGTTTATTTTTACTTGGACTGCACTGTACTACACTGTTATGTAGAATTTGCTAATTATGGTAACCTGTGGTTTAAATTCCGTACAGTGTACTCTGTTGCTAAATTATTCTAAACACTTCTGTTTCAGTGTCATCTTTTCAGTCAGCGTTTCATCATAACATTACATAGTGTTTTTACTTTGAGATTTTCTAGTATTATCAGAGGTGAATCTTTACGGTGAATTTATTTTATTATTATTAGAGTTTTTAAGAGTTTACCCATAATGTATAAGTCTGTAAGAAATTTGCCGCCTAACAGCAGTAAGCCCTGGCATGATCTTCCTGGGATAGTATCTAGCATAGAAGGGAGGAATTCTGTTCTCTGCTTAATTGTTACAAAATAGAATGGAGCCTAATGTCTCCTGAATTACATCAATTAATTGGAGACTGTGACTGAGCCCCTCTGTGATCTCTTTGATCTACAGCAGTTTGGATGCAAGCAAAGCTTTGTTTTCTGTAAGGAAATAGCTATCTGCTTTGGTAGGTAGCTTACGTTGCACTGAGGGTTTTGGTGTGTACCTTTCCACTTTCACCCAGCTGAGTACTTTGAGTCCCTCTGCCTATCTGCTTTTCCTACATGCGTGATACATTCTGCTTTCTAAATATATATACTTTTCTCTTTCCTGTAGGATACTGGTGGACAATCCATTCAAGTGTTCCTGTGAAATTATGTGGATTAAGAAGTTTCAAGAGACCAAGTTTTACACAGAAGCTCAAGATATATATTGCGTAGATGACAATAACAAGCGGACAGCCTTGATGGATATGAAGGTCCCAAACTGCGGTAATATTCTTTTAACATATGTTTACTGCTAAATTGTTGTAAGATGGGAAAGACAAACATGATTTTTTGCAAGATATCTTTCAGAATGACAACAACTCTATTTAAAGAAAGTGCTTTAAGAGAGAGATTAAGCTGTCTGTGGTCTTCCATCCCACATGGAGTAACTTCACGTATAGTCTTCTTTTCCTTGATCCTTTTAAAAATATACCATTATTCAAGTGCAGGAAGACAGAACATGAATTATAGATAACACAGAAGAATTGTATAAGAAACATGTGCCTTTGTCAGACTAAATGGTAGTATTTCCAAGCTGAACAGGCACAGAATTCTTCTTCCTTGATTTTTTAAAACTATTTGAGGTTAATGAAATCTTTACTTTCTTTCAAAACTGTAAACTCTAGTGCTAGTACCAAAGAAAGAGAATTCAGAAAAAAAGAAAAAGTGTCAGCAACAGCACAAATTAGGGAATAGCTCAGTTCTTCACATAGATGGAAATCTACTGAGCTCACTTGTATAATTTATGCAAAAGAGTCATTGCAAGCTTAGGCCTGTAATATTTTGCATTAGTGTAAGTGGATTTGAAGATTGTGGGAAAATGTCACAAAAAGCCTTTTTTTTTTTCGATACAGTTTTGCTTCCTATATGTTGGACAGCTGGAGAGTGGTTGATATCTGTTGTGGATGAGAGGTAGAGCCTGAGTGTTCCAGTCACAGCATGAGGCCTGCTAAAGTCTGGAGTTTTCTTTGCAGAGCAGGCAGCTGGGTGCTTAGCAGCTGGCAGGCAAAAAGGAAAGAGATCAGGGTTTCTTCATGGAGGGCTGATTTGAACGGAAGCTGTAAGTGAAGGTGGATGGCAGGAAGAACACAAAACCTACACTTTTTGTCCTTTCACCATTCACTGAACATCCTTTTATCCACAGTGTTTGGAACATGCAGGACTGTCTGATAGCAGCTGCCAGCCAGGAGCAGCCATGGAAGAGATTTGATACAGTCCTAACCCGTGCTGCTGTCTTTAAAGGCAGAAGCGTGTATCATGGCCATTCTGTTGATCTTGTTGGTCCTGCATCCCTGTTGGGGTCAGGTGTGGTAGTGTGTTATGCTAGAGTCTGATGGGATTAAAAATAACATGCAACCTATTCAGGAGATCTTGTGTGCTGCAAGATCTGATTTATGTGAAATGAGAGATGATATCAAGGTCAGTTATATATACCCAACCCCCAGGCTCAGATGGATGAAATACAAAGTGGACTAATCTGGTGAGCATGGAAAGGTCTACTGGTGGACTGAGGTCGAGTGGTATGAAACGGGAACTCCAGCATAGTCTCTTACATCATCTTTGGCTGACACAAACTATCAGGCATCTATGATTTTCCTCTGAAAACCTTCCGTGTTAAATACCCAGGATTAAACCTACGAGGCATTGCTTATTTCTCTCAAGTTCTTCACCATCTGCAGTTGCACTGACCTGACCTGTTGATACTGTGTAGGTGTGTGTGCATACATGTGCACATTGTGCGGGCTTGTTCAGTTTTTTTCATTCCTTTTTCCTTCTTTTTCAGTTTCTTTTTTTTTTTTTTTTCTTTTTTTTTTTTCAACTTACTTTACTTTTTTTTCAGTATGAACAAATGCATTAATTATGGTAACAGCACAGCCATTTCCTAGGTGCAGGAGAGGAAATCCCAGGTGAAAAGAAATGGCCTTTGTGAGTGTGTCCTGAGTTCTGGTTGAAATCTGGAAGATCCACTGTGTGACTATTTTGTCAGGATACCTGCAGATATTTTTTCTGTATTTAAAAACACAAGACAATTTCAAAACAAAGCAACGCTACCACTGGTGTGGTTAGTTTATTTAATTTCTAGCACTTTCTGAGAGGCTATTAAGTGCAACTGAAGCAGAAGGAGAATCCACCTTTTGACACATGTTATGTAGACTCCTTTTTTTTTTTCCTTTGGACTATGTGGTCCTTTCAGCTCCTTTTAATGTCAAGAGAAATTTTTTGGGCTCAGAGACTTCAGAATTTTGTTAGTAAAACATTTTCTAACCTTCTCTACTAATGAAAAGATTTCAACCCATCTCTCTTGTTTGTTATTTTTTTTTTTTTTTTATTTAGGAACTGAGCAAATCTGCTCTTTTGTATGGGTGTAGGTGTTATTAATTACTTCATAATATGATACTAACTGGCCAGTGCAGTGTGTGGTAAATGTCTTGATAACAGGACATCTCACAACTGTGTGCTCTTAATAAGCCTCTTGCTGGGAAGTTGGAAGAGGCCACTGTGGTTTCTTGATCACAAGGCTCTGGTTTGTAGGTAATTGATGTGAAAATTAGCAAAGTTCTGAGGTACTTTACTTATTGCTTATATAGTGGAAATGTTCATTAATTCATTAAAGGCTGCTTGCAATTTAGATGCCATCAAATTTGTGATTTCTTGAGGTTTAAAATCAGTTATGCTTTGCTAGAAGATCCTTTCCAGCTGCAATTAATATTCAAATGTTATGATATTTGCAGCAATATTTTTTCAATTGCATTTGAGATGTATTTATACATGATAAAAATTGTCAGATACTTTTTGATTTTGAAGTCATTTCAAAGGTTTTTATCTACCACTACCACAGTGGTTATAGTATTAGAGAAATTGTGGCATTTTAGTTCTGTTTTCACAGCATTTCCTGGTTGTCCATGCAGCAGAGATAGTTTTGCTGCCTAGACCATCCTCTTAATTAGTTTCTACCTGGTAAACTGTATTAGAAAACCTAGAAAGAGAAGTACATTTTTGGGTGTTGTGTTTCTGTAAGCAATGGTTGCAATCACTACTGGTGTGTGGGTAGGGTCATTTCTAAGTTTCTTGGTTTTCAGATAACCTGGAGCTCTATGAATGCTGCAGAAAGAAAAACAGGTTCCTTAAAACTAATTATTAAGGTGTCACTCTCAGGTAAACATTTGATCACTCAGCTGCTGTTGTTGAATGGTACTGAAGATATCTTTTTTTTGTGGTATCTTTGGTAGAGATACAGCTTCTACAACTGTCTTCCAGTCCCGTGTGTATTTTTTGTTGTTCTGGATCTCAGTCTGATAATGCCATTTTGCCTTATCTGGCCGATTTTATTGGACAAATTGTTTTATGTGTGCCGGTGTGGTGCTTGATCTGACTTTCAGTTTTTTTTATCCTGCTGGCATTCTGTGCTCATTTGTCGTATGTATTCACTGGTTATATATGCCAGCTATTGAATGAAGCGGCAAATTCTTCTCATATAATGATTTATTGAACATATAGCAAACATATGTGTGGGCTAGCTAGCTATTTGTTTAGATATGCAGAAATTTTGTCCAACCTGAGACATAACCCTTAACATTTTCCTTTGTGTACAAGGCACTGTAGAATGTTGGTTTTACTCTTACTGGTGCTTCTTATGTGAGCTAACAGCACTTTAGAAGTCATTGCTGTGGTGTAGAATTGCAACCTGAAGAGATGCACGGCCCATTTCTTGCTTGCTTGGGAAAGACATGATGTGTTCACAGGCAGCTACTCAGGTGACTATGAATGGACTGGGATTGGTTTGTCTTCATTTCAGCTGCATTCTGGTGGTAGAATTTTATCTTAGAGGTGAGCAAATAAAGGAAAAACCAGATTGGAGTCATGCAGTTATAAATTCTACGGAGGGGAAAAAGGCAAGCTGAAGGATTGACAGGTTTATTTCTTTAAATTTACAGAAAAGATTTGTAGTATTAGTGAGTCAATAAAATAAGCATTAGTTCTTAGGCAGTCACTGTGCAAAGTAGTCTAAAACCATGAGTAAAGGCATAATCCAGTGGGTGTTGACATCTTTTTCCATTATCAGCCAGACTTCACAGATAAGACTATCAGAAAGAGACTATTACAGTGATTTTTGAAAAACCCTTAAACATTCTCCGTGTTTACCTTTCAGAGCATTTATGGGCTCTTTAGCCTGTGTTGTTTATTTTGGCTTGAGAATCAGATGTTATGCATGATGTATGGTGGCAAACTCTTCATATTTTCTCTGTTAGTTTTAATTCTTATCTGTGATCATGAGCTGCATGAAGAAGGTAGGGTTTTTTTTTTTCTTTTTTTTTTTTTCCTGAGCATTTTGACAATAATTGGACTTTACTGCTCTGATGTTCTTAGGGTTTTCTGTACTGAATTGAAAAAAAATACATTATTTCAGTTTTAAGTTAAAATAACCAATAGTTTGAAAAGAAGACAGGAATCAGAGATGTACATAACTTATTTACTGACTTGACTTCTGCATGAACTTGTGTGAAATAGGTTTAAAATACAAAGCTGATTAAAAATATAAAGCGGAAAGACACTACTTAAGAAAAATAAATGTAACGACTGAAATGTTGTTGAATTCAGTGTGTTGAGCAGTTTTGTCAGGGTACTCTCTGTGCCTGACTTGGCCTGTCTTTGTACATGTTGAATACTATTCTAATGAGAGAGAACAGCAATATGGCTGTTGGATATAGGTATTCCTAATTTGCTTTTGTCACGGAATAACAGAATGGCCAGGGTTGGAAGGGACCTCAAGGATCATGAATCTCCAACCCCACTGCCACATGCAGGGCCACCAACCTCCACGTTTAATGCTAAACCAGGCTGCCCAGGGCCCCATCCAACCTGGCCTTGAACACATCCAAGGACGGGGCATCCACAACCTCTCTGGACAGCCTGTTCCAGTACCTCACCACTCTCAACTTAAAACCATTTCCCCTCGTCCTACACATATCAACCTTTTCAAAGAGTTGATTCCCCTCCTCTTTGTAGGCTTCCTTTAGGTATTGAAAGGCTGCAATGAGGTCACCCTGCAGCCTTCTTTTCTCCAGGCTGAACAAGCCCAGCTCCCTCAGCCTGTCCTCATAGGGTAGATGCTCCAGTCCCCTGATCATCTTCGTGACTCTCCTCTGGACCCTCTCCAACAGCTCCCTGTCTTTTTTGTACTGCGGGCTCCACACTTGGATGCAGTATTCCAGAAGGGGCCTCACAATTTGATGTAATGATGTAATGATTTGATGTAATTTGTGTGATGAAGACTAACAAATGGATAACTGTGTTCCAAAGTCATTTTTTTTTTTCACTTAAGAATTGGAAATAATTCATGAAGGTGTCCTTTCATCCATATGCAAACAAGGTATCAAGGGTGAAACCCATCATTTTTCTCATTGATATGGTTCTCTGAAAATGTTTCTGTTTCAGGGTCATGACAGGTTGGCGCTATTTTCATTATTTTCCAGACACACATAGAATTCTCCAGATAAAGCTGCAGGAATCATAACCACATACCATACACTAAATGAGTAAGAAACCATTTGTTAGAGGTTCACATAAGCTAATTCAGGCCTCATTATCTTGCATTACAGACTGTTTAGCTTAGTTCATCTGTTAAGCTTGTGGCTGCTGTATTCTCCCCAACCACACTGAGTGCATTTGGTTTTCTTTTAAAAGTTGATGTGGATAGACTGAAGCTTACATACTAGTTGAGAACAGTTTCTCCAGATGTAATTTAATTTCCTTAATTGTTCAGGGAAGTTGAGAGAAAATGTGGCCACCATGTACCTTCAGGAGACTGTTAGCAAGAAAAGGGGGTAATAAGGTTAGCAGCCTCTACAGAAATATATAGTCTGAAAATTCTTGTGGAAAAATTGTTGATATTAATACTGAGGATGAGATAAATCAGAGGATTCAAGTTCTGCAAGATTCTTTCTGAATGAGCACATTTTTGTTAGAACCCACACCAGGAATAGTGACCTGGAAGGGCGGGCAGAAGTTCAGGAACTGACTTAGCTGGGGAAAGACACCATGGAGACATGAGCCCTCAACTGGTTTGAAAAGTCAACTGGAAGTTTCTGTGCAGAAGCTGGCTGTCTCTACAGGTGAATTTGTTACAGTGCACTCCAAATGGTGGTTCTTACCTTCCTAGTTTTCACGATGGTGCTCAAAGCACTGTCTAGGCATACAGATGATGCAGCTGTGCACCCTGACTGTTCTGCAGAGGTTGTTATTGCTGTGGTCGTGAAGATGTGTTAGTAAGTTTTGTGTTCTTGGTGGCATAGATGGGCTTTACTTGAATGTTTGTTTCTGATGATAATGTCAGTTAAGCAGGGAGTGATGGATAAGTATGAACGCAGAGTAAGGGTGTGTTGGCTCTGAGAAAGCATACTTTAAAGAATCATCATCTTCCGGTGAAGGCTGTGCTTGTTTAGTTATTTTCTGTAAAAGTTCCCAGCCGAATGTTACAGTCAGACATGTCATGATTGGAGGCAGATTTCTTTTAATATTTTAGCATACTTGAGTGGCTCAGTGAACTGCCACATCACACAGTCTGCTTCCCTGAAGAAGGATGTTCTCCACAGACTGACGAGGTGACTGTTGTGAGTACCAGATCCTGCATGTACAAAAGCAGAACCTGGACTTTTAAGACAGTGTGCTGAGGCAGCATGCATATCTGGGTGGTCTGAAGAGGTTATTCTGAAATGAGGTTCAGTGTGCTTTCTCGCTGCTCATTAGGAAATGGTGAAGGTGTGAACAAGCCGTAAACTGTCCTCTGTACTTTGTCAAGGAGGCTCTACCTCCTTGACACAGTTTGGACATATTCTCTCCTTATAGTAGGAATTTATACTTTTTCCTTTCAAAAAGGCATAACATAAGCTCTATCTTCTTATTTTATTTTATTTTATTTTATTTTATTTTATTTTATTTTATTTTATTTTATTT
>NW_024962272.1:12447584-12499486 GCF_019238085.1 Lagopus leucura
TTTATTTTATTTTATTTTATTTTATTTTATTTTATTTTATTTTATTTAAAAAAAATAAAAAAGGAGTGTTGTGTCAATGGGAGGAGATATGTCACCCTTCTCTTGATTCAAAGGGGTCTAGCCTGCAGATTAGGGGAAAATGTCCTTACCACTAACCTGTACAGGATTCGAGAATATTCTATCTTGAACCTGTCAGGCCTGTGAAAAATACCATGATCATTATGGAAAATACTTTTCAAGATTTGCTGTGCCTCATGGAGAATTCTACTTCTATTCAGTGTTTTTTCAGTGCTTTGTTCAGTAGTTTTATATCCTCCACAAGAGCTGAAGAGATTTTATTCTGGGACACTTTAATTTACATTAACATTCAGTTCACAGAGTGGAAATAAAAAGGAACAAAGGTCGTAAGACAGGATTCCTTCTCCTCCTTTTACCCTGCCTTTTAGATTTCTGCTATTACTCATCATTTTAATCTGATGGACATTCCAAGTTGGGCTTTGCATGGTAGCAAAGTTACAGTGGAGTAGTCCTAGCAGTTAGAGCAGTCAGTGAAGCAAAAGTGAAGTTATGAAAAAATGAAGATATATGAAAGGTGGTAATTTTTTTTGCATGTCTCTTACTTGTTGCTGATTCAGTATTTTATTTCTGTAATGTTTTAATTTTCACTGAAGATGCTTGTGGTTATCATCTGGGGATAAGTTTTGTGAGATTCTGCAGTTATCATTATGTGTTGAGCATTTTGATTTCATGGTTGTGGTGCAACAGTAAATAGAATCTGATGATATATTTCTTCATTTTTTGTGTGTAACCTTTTGGACAGCCCGTTTTGAAGTGCTTTGAAAATGCAGTCAGCCTGAGTTCTGACACTGTAGAGTTCTGTAGAGTTCAGTGGAAACATGCCCACTTACCCCATGGATGAAATTTGGCTTGGAGCTTGTTGGGCTGCAGGTAGTTGCTAAGTGAAACACAGGAGGTGAATCACATATCACATATAACAGCTTCTAGCCTTACATCTTGAATTAGTGGAAAGGTTTTTTTGCTTTGCTGTTTTAAACCTGTAACAGCCCATTGGAAAAGACTTCAGGAATTTGTAAACATTCCTGTATTTTCAAAGAAGGCAGAATGTTAATGGAATGATACAAGTAAACTACTTTTCTTACACTTTGCATTGAGAAAAGTGTGGTCAGAGCCAGTAAGATCTCTGAAACTTGCAGATCCGTTTACACAATTCTTAAACAAATGGCATTACTAAATATCCTGTTTTCAGGCTCCAGATAGTACAAATATTGGATGTTTCCAAGCTAGTGCTTTAATTAGTGGAATACCTCTTCCCTAGAGAGAAAAAGCAATACCAGAGAAACCAAGAAACTTTGATTGTATTTAAACCTTATGTGAGGCAAGCAGACTAGATCTGGAACACTGTATCTTACGAATCATAGAGGATATTTGATAAATCAGTGGTTCTTTCTTCATCTGGTTCAGTTTGATAGGTGGTTGGTGGTCTTAGTATTAATTTAATCATTCTGGGTCTGATATATTTATTAAAAAGATGATTAAGAATTTCAGATAGGGATTAAAATGACTTTATTGAAATTCAGATGTAGTTGACTTGTAATGAGAAAAAATGTCAGTTTTTTTCCTGAAAACTATTTGTTCTTTCAGGAACAGGTTGACCTGCAAAAATATACCAAGCTAAAAAGAGGTGTCATGGGCCACATTAAATACCATTTAGTGACAGTACATCATGGCTAGACTCGTGGGAGTTTGAAGACAGCTGATGAAAGTCAGGGTTTTAGCATGCAGAGGAAATAATAAATGAATGCAATATTGAATTTACAATGTTCTCTTAGGTACTCATTTCTTCATCTTGTCATTCCTGAGGTACTAGGGAGGGTAACTGACGCTATTGAGAGAACTTTTTGATGAAGGCTTTCAAGCAGCTGAAAAAATCTCAGAACTGAATGGGTGTAAGACGAAGCTGAAGAACTCAATCTGGAAATAATTTTGTAAAAAATTTTGGAACTGTGAAGATAGTTAACCAATGAAACAACATCTTGGGTGTAAGGGTGAACTCATTTTTCTCCTTGCTTACAACTCTCTTCTAGAATTTGCTGTAATATACTGGCTAGAACCTGAGCTTCGTTCTGAGAATTGGTTGCAGACCACAGTTTGTATTAGTTCTCAGCTGTTTCTTAATTAGGTTACACACTTCCTTTGGTAGATATATCACCCATTTTGCTCCACCAAGGCCAGTGTATATTTTCTATAGAAGGTAGTAAGAAGCAGTATGAGGACTGTGAAAGCCCTCTAGGAATTTGGACATACTCTCTGTGTTAATTCTCTTTGACAGATATTTAGCCAAATACTGTAGTAACCTTTGAAAATTTCAGCCAAAGAATTTGGCTGAAAGTGATTGTTGAAGTCCCAGCTGTGCACTCTGAAGAAAGATAGAAGACATTCTTTAGTGGTGCTTCACTGTTCCATTGTAATACAGCCTTCAAGTGACTGATTTACACTAACAGTGGTCTGCAAAGGTAAATAGGCGCTCTCTTAAGTGAGAGTTTGTTTCTTCTAAGGATAAGTAGAGACTCACTGGACAAAAATGAGTCCTTCCTGCTTGCCTGTGTTGTGCCTCATTCTGCTTGAGTGAGTTGTGCTTGTCCTAACCAAGAACTACTAAATATTCCTTGGATAAAAGTATTACCAATTTGAATATGAAAGCAGATTTTCTCTATGTGGTGAAATACTATAGCTTATAAATAATATAGCTTGTTCCTATCTGAATTCAAAGACATCAATTTTAGTATATGCTTGCTGCCAGCCATTAAACTGAAGTTTACAATTTAGAATATTCAATAGCAAGTTCTGTCCTCCCATTTTTTGAAAGATTGAAAAGCTTTGGGTAGATAATTATTAAGAAAAGTGACATGAGAATAACAAATGAAATAGAGCGGTCTTAAAAAAACAATTGAGAAACTGTTATGCTCTCACAACTGTGCAGGAGCTCAATAAATCTGAACTTCAGAGACAAATTTTGGAACTAGGTAAATGGAATGCTCTTGCTTACAGCCTGAAAGGTACAGCTCATTGCTGCAGAAAGCTATGAATAGAACAAACTTAGAAAAATAAATCGTATACTAGCAGGGTTATTACTGATATCCAGAATTATAAAAATGAATGCTATCAAAGTTTGAAAGAGATATTATGTTTCAGGCTTTGGAGCATAGGTTAATCTCTGTCTGACAGATATCAGGATGAGACTTGTGGGAAGATGATGTCATGTCTACCTTGTGTGGACTCTCCTGGTGCTGCCTGAAAACTGCGCTGGCAGTATACAAAACTATTTGAACTTGTTTGATTGCTTGTATTAATTAATATATACAAAGTCCTTTAAAATGTACTTCTATATTAACATAAGTGATAGATATCTAAAATGCTGTATTCAGTCACGCAGAATCACGGAATCACAGAATCACAGAATTGTAGGGGTTGGAAGGGACCTCCAGAGATCATCAAGTCCAACCCCCCTGCCAAAGCAGGTTCCCTACACCAGGTAGCACAGGTAGGCATCCAGGCAGGTCTTGAACATCTCCAGAGAAGAAGACTCCACCACCTCCCTGGGCAGCCTGTTCCAGTGCTCCGTCACCTCACCGTAAAGAAGTTCCTTCGCACATTTATGCAGAACTTCCTATGCTGCAGCTTGTGTCCGTTTCCCCTTGTCCTGTCTCCACACAATGGTGAAAAAAGTGTGGTCTCGCCACTCTGCCCCCCACACCTTAGATATTTATAGACCTGGATCAGGTCCCCTCTCAGTCTTCTTTTCTCAAAGCTGAACAGACCCAGTTCACTCAGCCTTTCTTCATAGGGGAGATGCTCCAGGCCCTTCACCATCTTTGTGGCCCTCCAATGGACTCCTTCCAAATTAAGTCAAATTAAATCAGGAAGAACTGCAGCATGGTTGGATATCTTTGTGATTGTGTAGGTGTCAAAATGATACTGACTCTTATAAATGGTAACTCACATACGCTGAGCACACATACTGAGCATATGTGTCTGTTAGAGTGCAGTGTGTTTTTTATATGCATTTATTTATTCGTCCAGGTTTTGTGGTTTGGTCTCACAGCTTTGCTGACATGGCCAATACATCACCTCTTCCATGTATAAGGTCTTATTTTACAATCTGCTTTTTCCAAAAAGAGCCTCTCAACTAATGTGTATTTGTGTGTGTAACAGTCTGGATGACACCTGAAACAAGGGACAAAATGACCTTCCATTACAGTTCACTAACTCAATATACCTAATGAAAAAAAAGTGTATCTCAAAGCAATTCTTTATTTCCCACCCACCTATTTTGTCTGTGAAAGGAAATAAAAGGAAAAAAACACAACTATGTGATTATGCTACACTATGCTATACTGTACTATATGTGTGAATAGTTTCATTGAAAATATTTGGCAACGTTCAACTGTGATATACTCTTAACATTTGATTAAATTTAATGCAACTAATTACTCATTTTAAATAAATCTGATACAGAAGTCTAATTCTAAATTAAACAAATCTGTCAAAAGTGACACAGGCAGAGTGACCTTGCTTCTGGTCTAGGGAGGGGACTTTTTAAGTGATGATGTCAGGGGGACATTACATGTAGCAACTGGAGAACGGTGCCTGTTGCTGGTGGCTATCCCCAGGAATAGGCTGTTGAGTCACCATCTCTGGAATTGTTCAAGAAATGTTTAGATGTTGTACAAAGGGACATGGTTAAATGGGGAAATATTGGTGGTAGGTGGATGGTTGGACTAGATGATCTTGGAAGTCTTTTCTAACCTTGGTGATTCTATGATTCTGTACTATAATATAATTCATATAACTATTACACACTTTTTACTGTGTTGATTTCTGCAAGATCTAGCAACTGGTTTTTAGTATAATTTTAAGTCTCTACAAAATAAAAAGCACTGTTATTTTATAACCTTCTGGCCAGTTACAAGCATGATGTAGCTGTTTTACTAAACGATGTAACACTAAGACAGCACACGCAGACTTCAACAAGTGAAAAGGACCTGATCAAGTTCTTAGTGAGAACCAGAGCCAGTATCAGAGGAATTCAATTTCTGTTGTCTGTCCTATAAGTAAACACACAGTAAGAAGAGGTTGTTTCAGAATTTAACAGCTACTGAAGGAGAGTTTTAAGGGACCAAAGTTGCTTTTTGCTTATATGAGAGGATTCATGTAGAATCATGTGCTAGTAATAACCATGCAGATTTGCATTGTGAAACGTCAATCTATCATGTATACTTTGTCCCTGGTAATGCAAGAAGAAGGGAGCCTTACAGTCTTCATACTCTCAGGTATGGCAAAAGCAATTGGAATGTTTTTCAAAGTAGTCTGGAGGGATAACTTTATGTGGTAGATGATCTCATTACTTCTCTCCTTGTTCCTCAACCAGTGTAATTAATATCCAAATGTTCCCCAAGATTAGCTTTATTTCCTGCCATACTAGTTGACAGACACTGCTGAGATTTGAATTCACAGCAGGCGAGAGCAGATGGCTACCTTTGCTAACAGATTACTGCATCAATACATACAGACTGCCCAGCTTTGTCTCAGTTAACTTCAACATATGATTTGTAAAGTGAACATATCAGAAGAAATTTATGACACCTATAATGAGAATCATATTATTGCTTAAAGAAGTAAAGTTGTCTAAGCAATTATTGTACATTTATGCTGATATTAGTAGGCAAGAAAACCACTTGGAAAACAATTAGTCTTTTCTTTGCTGTTAGTTCCTCTCATTTCATTTCTAATGAACTAATTAAACCTGAGATTTCCAAAACATACAAATTCTGTTGAAGTTTAAGCAAACATATCAAAATGTTACAGTTCAGTCTAATAAGATTGTACATTGTTTGTTTGGGACTTTTTACATAAGTAAAGCAGTTCCTCTTTAAACTTTTATACCTGCAAGTCTGTGATGAAACTACAGTACTCTAATTTAAAAGAGAAGAAAGAAAAATAAAACAAAACAGAGAGGGCCATTGTTTTAGAAAGAGAAAAGTAGTAGCAAGGTCATGCATACACATCCAGCATAGCAGATAGGTTAGGCTATTTGAGATCATAAACTCTGGGCAAAACTTGCCTGGAACAGCTGATGATGATGCCTCATAAATGAGGGCAAGGCTTTGGACAGTGTGTAGCAGCTCCATAGAAAAGCATGGAATGACCTAAGAAAGATCTGATGTTTTTAGCATGATGAATGATTATTTGCCTTGCAAAGAAATGTGTGACAAATGACTTCCTGTGTGCTAGAAGTCAGTCCTGTGTGCTAGAATGCTGGATACTGTTGGCATTATTTTTGAAGATGGTTGATCTATTATTTTTCCTTGTGTATCACATATTATTCTTCTGGAAGTTCCCATTGCTTTGGGTGCTGAAAATGGAGGTGTGAAGTGGCTTATAGCTATGAGATGGAGGGGAAGTGCTGGATCTTGCAGAGTCTGGCCTTTTTCCCTGGTACCATCATGCTGCTTTTCTGCTTTCCCGAGGGCAACAGCTAAGTCTGCTGGAGTGCCTTGAACAGCAGCTCTACACAATAGCCAACCTGCACTTCTGAACTTACTCTCCTCTATTTTGATCTGTTCAGTGCTTTGTTTCCCTCACCTCATACTTGGGCTTGGCTGTGCTTTCTGTGAACTTTGCATGAGAGGGAAGGCTACAATCTCTTGTGTGATACAGGGGCTGGTGGGATTTTCCTCTTGGTGCTGTGGAGAACAGTGAGAGCACCACTTGCCAGTTAGATCCTGGAAAACAAAAATTCTTTTGCAACTGTACCGGAGAGATAGATTAAATTTCTGGTTTTAATAAATGAGAGGGAGAATGGTTATTTTGAAGTTAAAAACTGAAGGTAAATTCTATTTGCCCACCTGAAGCATTTTCCTTTAAAGTTAGCTGAATGTTTTTGTACACGCAGTAACTTTTTCTTAGGATGCAAAGTGGAGGCAGAGCAGAAAAATGTTTTGTAGCAGTTTAAAGATTGTTGCTATATGTTTCCAGAGATGCTGTTTGTACTCCCTGACTGAACTGTGGGCAATTGACCACGGTGAATATTTAGTTTAGTGGAGTGTTTTTGCCTGCACTTATACAGTTTGTATAGAATGAGCATCTATTTCTGTCAAAAGCAAATATGTATGGTTTTTTTGTTGTTGTTGTTTCTGTTGTAGACTTACCCTCAGCAAACTTAAGCAATTATAACATCACTGTGGTGGAAGGAAAAAGCATCACACTGTACTGTGATACAACTGGAGGGCCACCCCCTAATGTGTCTTGGGTGCTCACTAATCTTGTTTCAAACCATGAGGTAAGTTTCATATTCAAAGAAGTGACAATTCAGAGAGAAGAGATACCTGCTTGTGGATGGAACGAAGGTTCATGTCCAGCTTTAGTTAACTTCTTATCAAAAAGATGAAGATTAATGTTGGGATAACATTTATATTCCTGTTAGTTTCAACCCAGGCTAACTGCTGCAGTGGTTCTGGAAAATGTCAAACATTTGCTCCTTGAGATTTGTACATGAGAGCACTGTACTTTCTTGGATGTTATACAGTGAATAAGGATACTAAACAAAAGTGCTTTCTCAGCACCTACACAGAGGGAATAAATCTTACATATCCTGACAATGAAAAAGGCTTTGTGTTGCAAATTGTATTGTATTTTCAAGCCAAAACCCTGGTGACCATATTACCTATTGATTTGACAGTTTTGATTGTTGGTATTATTTTGTGTTTTGTTTCATTTTTCTTCAACAAAACAAAGCAACAATGAAGTCTTGGAAGTCAGGGTCACGAAAAGGTAATTAAAAGGTTACAAAAAAAATGGCATTTTCTTATGAAGTCTGAAGACATTCTCTTAACAAAGTCCCAGGCAACAGGACTTTTGTTTTCTAAGACCCTTGTGTTCTCTGTCCTTGCCTTGGACTGTGCATGCAGTGGAGACAATTTGTTCTGATGGAGATGCTGATGAGGAGCAGTGTCTTCCACATGCAGCTGCTGACGCCTTAAATTCCATCAATTTTCATGGTTTAAGGCCTTCTGTTATTTACACTTTTATGGCATTGGCTTCATACTGTTCATGAGTATGAGGCTGCCTGAAGATTATTGATGTGTGCGAAGTGTGAGATGTGTACTTCTAAAACTGTTTCTGTAATGCAGAAGAACCGGGACCTCTGGGACCTCTTAATCTTTGCACTTTCTGCTTTGATGCCATTATATTGGGTCTTCACAGGGTTTGACCAGTATGTCTTTCAGCTTTCATGAGTAAGAATTCTGCAGAGCTCTAGTTTTATTTTTAAATTTTCCTCTACTCTGTAAAACTACCCAAAGGCACCAGTCGTCATAAAGAACAAGAAATTAGAACCATTTGGGGAACCTATGCCAAGCTGTGCTTTTTCTTCATCTATTTTTCTTTTTTTTAGTTATGAGCCAAAACAAATGTGGGATACTGTTCAAGAAGTGAGATCACTTCATTTTTTAACCCTCGTATCTTGAAACGCTGTGTTCAGTTTGCTTCAAGGTTTCCAGAAATACTCTGTCCTGGCATAACTTCATGTGTGAGATTTCAGAGGGGCTCGTGGCATAGGCTAGCTGCAACTTTAGCTGTGGAGCACAGTAGTCTTTTCAGTAGCGGAAGAATGAGTGCCTTTTAAATCTCGTTTCTCATTTGCAACTATTCTTCCCTTTTCTGCTAGCATTGTTTTTGTTTCATTCCTCTCTCTTTCATATCTGTGTTTCTGCCTCCCTTTTCTTCACCTCCTGTGCTGTTTCTGCCTGCTTTTTCTCCCTTTTGTGTTTTACAGAGAAACGTTAACAAAAATTAAAATGGTACCCTATTCCTGCAGATTTAACCACACATTCAGCTTTTATGCTGATTTTTTTTTTTTTTTTTTTGCTATAGATTTCAGTCACGAATCTGTGTTTGGAACCCTTTCTGTGAATCCTCTTTTTAGCACTGCTCATCTCTAAGGGCTGCATGTGGAGAAATGTACAGGGAGCTGCTGGCTTTTCCACTCTGCCTCCCTCAGTGTCACACTGATATCAGTGGGGCATTTAACGCATTTAACTCATATGGAGTTAAGGTGTTACCTCAAGGTTCAAAGTTCCAGTTCTGTATGCAGAACTGTTCCTCTGGGTCCCCATTGACTGCTGGTGAAAGTCACTGCTTTTACAGGTGTATTATCTGTTTGTGCAGCACTGACGTGTGTGTGTACACTAAGAAAAGTACCTCAAAAGGAGTTTTTAAAAAGGATACTTATTATTGCTTATTCTCCAAATGTGTTCTGATTCTATTCATTTTTAAGAAAGTAGCTTTGCATTTTATGAAGTATTCAAGTGTGGAAATAGTAATTATTTGGAGATCATGTGAATGACCTGGTTTAAGAAAACTTTGTCTTTGACAACTAGTTTTGCTAGCTACTATTTTTTTATAATACAGTCCACTTTGTGAAGTGTAGCATAGCTGCATATTTAATATGGCATTTAGGCTATAAAGGTGCTGTGAACTTTCTAAGAATCACAATAATCAAGAGTTCTAAGAATTATAATTCTTACTTTAATTAGCCTTAGTATATAAACACATAAAACAGTACTTGGGCAGTAGTGTCTTAGAAAGTATGTCATTTCTCACAAATTGCTTTATGAGAGGAAGAAACTTTTAAAAGAAATTTGGCAAGCGAGGGGATGAGGGAAAAGACACCAGAGCTCAGAACGCAGCAGTGTAAGTAATGTCAGACAAATGCAGGGAGACCAAAGAAAGAATAAAGCAAGCATCAAGAAGGAAGGAGGAAGAAAAAGTTCAAGGGAAGGGACATACCAAAGAAATCAGTCATGAAGTGGAAGAGAGGGATGAACAAGGCTACGAGTGAAGAAGAAAACATTTGTGTAGAGGGGTAGAAGTGTTCAGAAAAGGCAGAATCTGGCTGGGACAGGGCAAAGTGGATGAGTACAGTATTTACTGCAGGACTGCACTTTTCAAACTTCAGCCCCTGATAGTTACAATTGTTTCTGTGTTTTATGTCTGCTGGATAGGATGCCAAGTAGCATTTTGATTAATTACAGATTGATAGAACTAAGGAGGCAAAAAATGCTGTTGAGTCGTGGCCAGTGATTCCCCACCATTCCCTTCTTTCTCTAGGCTGCAGTTGATACATGCATGTTTTTCTGATCATTTGTAGAGTGATACAAGTAAGAATCCTGCCTCGTTAACCATAAAGAATGTTTCATCCATGGACAGCGGACTGTGGATTTCATGTGTGGCGGAGAACATTGTGGGAGAGGTCCAAACCTCTGCAGAACTGACGGTATTCTGTACGTACCCAGGCCTCCATGCAGCTCCTGAGGCCAAACCCCATTATTAACGGCTCTTTTGGGTATAAATATTTTTGGGGTGCACAGGTTGCTAAAACAGGAGCACCTTTGAAGCATGTGAACTGCCTATTGCAGTTAATACTGGGAATAGCCCAGCCAGAAGTTTCTGAGTTTGTCTTCTTCTACTCTGCGTTCTGCAAAAAATACATTTCTAAAGGCTTCCTCTTCAGTGAGGACAACCAGTAAACAATAGTCTGAAAGCCAAAGCATTGCCAGTGTGGGAAGGTTTGTAGTGGTGTGCATATACATACATACTATCTTAGGAATTAAGAATGCATAGAATTAACTGTAAGATGCTAACTGTAAGATGTTAAAGTTTGTATTATGTAAAGCAAAAACTGCTTTGTTCGAAAATAACACACTTGAAACATTTGTACTGCCAGATGTAAATTCATTTGTCATGGCTTGAATAATGTGCTTTTTGTCAGGGCCAAAGAGGGGTAAGGAGCATGAGATATGGAGAAACTGGCTACTTAGATTGAAGATCCCATCCTGAATTTATTTTGTGTGAACTAGACAGCATTTTTTCACAAGTTGCAACCCTCTGTTTAATTGAAGATCGGAACATAACTCTTTGTAGATGGCAAACTTTGCTCAGTATGTGTTCACAACAGGGAAAACTAGAGAAAAAATCACTATAGATCTACTTCAAATGGCTTGTAGGTTGAAATTGGATATGTAATAGCTATGGGAAGGAACATAAACTAGAAATATTTCAACAGTGTAAATGAGATTCTGTGCTTGGCACTGTTATGAGTGATAAAAGGGAGTGTAACTAGATGAAATTGGATGCAGTTAAGAATAAATATCAAGGAAAATTTCCCAATAGTGAAATAAAGAGCAAGGTGTTGGAATAGTCTCCTGAGGGAAACAGAACAAGTCTGTAAACTTGAGACATTTAGCAGGTTTGAATAAAGAATGAGAAAACCTGTAGTAGAAAATGGTCATTCCCTGACAGAATAATCCAGGGAATGAAGTCATCTGTACTGGCTTTGATTCTGTGAGGAAAATCATCTGAAAGTTTGGATTCCTGGCAGAGGATATTTCCAGTACTGCTTGCTTTGGGCCAACTTTTACATATTTTCAATGCTGTTCTGTTCTTTCAGCACTGCTCTGCACCATTTTCTTCTGCAGAATAAAGATAAAATTGCTCTTTTCTCCTTCTCCAGAAACTGATTTTCCCACACCTGTCAGGTATGGGATCTAACTGGTGTCCAGTCTTTGGATAAAGCAGTTAGTTTTTCTTCTCTGAAGAATGGTTTCAGTTGTAAATATAGTAACCTACACAGAGCTGATGTGCTTCATGTTTGAGTGTGCTGTGAATAGGTATCATTCCTGAAAGTAACTTCCTGTGATACTTGTGAATGAAAAATATGACTTAAGGGAGTGGGGAAAAGATGTGTTCCAGATATTCTGATGTTGTTTACTCTTTTTTCCAATATAGTTGCACCAAATATCACATTTATTGAGTCTCCAACCCCGGACCACCACTGGTGCATTCCATTCACTGTGAAAGGGAACCCTAAGCCCACATTGCAGTGGTTCTATGAAGGAGCTATATTGAATGAGTCTGAATACATCTGTACTAAAATACATGTTATCAATCAAAGTGAATACCACGGCTGCCTTCAGCTGGACAACCCAACCCACCTGAACAATGGTGCTTATACCTTACTGGCCAAGAATGAGTATGGAGAAGATGAAAAGCGGGTTGATGCTCATTTCATGTCGGTGCCTGGAGATGGTGAGTATGATTTCAGTGTTAGCCATTGCAAACTGATGAGAATGTGCTTCTAGCAAGGTTTTTTTCTGTGGATGAATATCTTTAAAATCCATTGTAAAATAATGTTTTTCTTTAACTGTGGAGGCTGTGCTACTTCTCTCTGAATTCTTCCTTTGGGTAACCTCCTCAGTGCTAGGTGAGGCTTGAGGAAAGGTAGCTGGTTCTCAAGCATTTTCTCAAACCTCAGTACTGATCCTGGAAAGCACTGGGAGCCAGTTCAGGCACTCCACAAGCGTTCTACACTGTGTTTGAATTCAGCTAGGCAGTGTATCCAAAGACACAGGGAGTGCCCACATAGCATCTTGTGTCTTGTGGCAAAATCAGTATTGCAGTCTTCTGAGTTGATAATAACAAATTGTTTAGGACACAAGAGGGAGCTGGAGAGAAAACAAGTAACCCTGTGGTAGGATGATGGAAGTCTCAGGTCTTCACAGGCATTTAGGTGTCAAATTCTCATTTGTTTCAGCTGAGGTTGAAAACCTACATGCCTATGAATATCTGTGCTCAAAATGGTTTATGTTAATTATGTGCATCTTCTGCTCTGTCTCAGCCCTCTGAGCGGTACATGATCAGGCTCAAGGCAGGCTAACTCAATCAATCACTGCCAGTGATTGATGTTCTGTGTGGTGTGATGTTTCTCCACATCTTCAGAACCACGTGTGAAGTGAATGTAAGAGAATGTAGACGCACATGCAAATTAATTATTCTATCTGTAAGAACCTCTGAGCAGACCAGCCACAGCAGGAGTGGAAACACAGGCATGTTTTAGTGCAGATATTTGCACAGTCATCTCAGAAAATATGAGCATGTGTGTACTTTCGGCTTTTAATCACAGAATATAAAAAGCCTTCTTTTCTGAAGTGGCTATGTGCAATGCTGATGTTATCTGACAGAAGAAGATGTGAATATTGAAACTCTCTCTCCGGAAGTACAGGCAGGCTAGAGACAGTAAAAATATGGTCTGTACTTAGCGTTTGCTCCTAACGACTCGATCTGCTACAGGGCAAAACATAGCAGGTCCTTTCCTTTCCCACCTTTAGAAAGAGAAGGTGAAGAGAGATACAGCCAGACTCTCTTAACTCCTGCTGTCCTTAGCAGTCCTTTCTTCTTTCTTCTCTGCAGTTCTTCCTTAAATAGACTCATTACAAGAACATGCCGTGATTCCAGCTACTGGCATCCTCTGATACTGTACTGTAACAGCTCAGTAACAGTTCACCTTCTCCATGTTCTCTGTGCAATGGAAGCTCTGTCAAATTCTGACTATTTAATATGAATCTGGCTTCATTTTCTTGACAGAATAACAGTTTCACTAATACACCTATAATAATTTATCGTTTTTTGTCTTCAATCCATATCCCTCTTACTGTTCTGTTTTGCTTTTATGCTTCTCCCCTGTACTTCTTCCCAGCCTTTAAAATCACTAAATAGAGCAGGAGGTATCCTCCCAATTACAAACATAGTATTATTATTTGCTCCATTGTTTTTACATTCGTAGGGAATTTAGGTCTCCAAGATAATCTGTGCTGCATTTTTCAGCATTTCCAAGCTCTGTGATGGATTAAGCTTCACAAAAACAGTATGGAGGAAGCTAGACTACTTGTCGACAGGACGTATTTGCATTAGAAATCAGTTCATGCATGGTGGATTGCTCCAAACCAGTCTTAAAAATTAACAACAGGGGAAAATGCTTATCTAGTTAGCTTTCTCAATGTTGGTTTAGTTAGAGTAGATTTTTTTCTATAAGAATAATGACTTGAGCTTTCTAATATTTCACTACATTGTTGTCTCCTCTACTGAAGCAGATGTAAAAACAAAGGTTAAAAAAACAGACTCCTCCATGCATAATATTGTTATTATTATTTACTATTACTGTTTAAAGCTCTGTCAGGATTTTTCTAAAACCTTAAACAGTGCTGTCGTTACTGTGTAGTTTCTTCTTTTGGCCCACATATTGTACAATGAAGCATGAAGATTAAGGCCCACACCCTGGTATTATATTCAATTCCATGCCTTCACGACTGAATTAAATACCAGCCCCGATGTCTCATGGGGTGGGGCATCCTCACTGAGCTTTGAACTGATTCTCTGGTTATTAACATCACTTACAGGCAAATGAACTGCAGGTAAAAAAAATAAAATAAAATATAAAAAAAGCCCTCACCGATAAACTATACATTTACCTAAAATAAATGTGACAAAGTCTATAGCATATTCCTAGCATCAACAGTGCACATAAAGGAAAGGGAAACAAATGCTTCACATTGTGAAATTCGATTGTGTTAATGACATTACAGTTAGTGCTGTAAATTAAAATTTTGCTTTAGATGCTAACATCTGGAAGAAGAAATTTCAGGCTTTGCTACCTAGATTTTTAACTAATTTTAATCTGATAAAATTCTTGAACTCCAGTGTAGCTGTTTTTGCAGAGGATAACTTGTTTATTTGGAGCACATTATGGCAAACAATAGGCAGAAAACATTCATGTTTTATTCTGAGAGCTTTCCCAGAGTTGATCCATACTATCTAATGAGTGCTGGAGAGATTTTTACCAATAATAATTGTTTTTAGGAAAGCTTATTCATCTACCAACGCTATAATATAAAATTCAGTGGAAGGAATTCAAGTCACATCTTGTCAAAGTAAAAGAATATGTTAAATATTCTTCAGAAGTAGCATCTTGCTTGTGTGGCATAACAACAGGGTCTGTTTTGCAAAAGTATGTTTTTGGATTGAGACTTTTGCTGCTGCTTTATTTTGCAAATGTCAATTTCATAAAGAAAGAAGCACGCAAACAAAGTGCAGTTGATGTACTTCATGAAGATGAGTAAATATCATAAATCTCTAATAGTTTATTTACAACAACCTGTTCTAACAGAGACCAAAACAACTATATTCTTTGTTTGCCTTAAAAATAATTAATTGCATGTAAACACGCAAAATTACTGTGGTGAAGCTTAATGTTAAAGTAGCTTCAACTGATGTTCTGATGATTGAGAAGATGTGTTTTTATATAGGCAATACTAAAGAGAAACTTGGGTTTGGTCCGGCATCTTGATTTTTGCAACTTTATTTGAAGTAAAATATTTCGTTATATAAAAGATATTGAATGGAGTCAATGACTTTCTAGCTTGAATGCTCCTCGCAGGAATTAAGGGTTAAACTAGTTTGACGGCTTCAGCCCCATTCCTGTAAATAGTAACAGAAATGTTGCCATTTAACTCAGGAAATAAAGGCCTGGGAGTTTTGTCGTTGTTATTTTTCCTTGAAATTACAGAAGTAAATTAGGAATACCATCTTTTATCAGATGTTTTACAGTGGAAAAAGTGAATCTGTTAACTATGGAAGGAAAACCTTGTCATAAGTTGCTTTAGCACAGACAGTACTACAGGCTGTTTTCACTTTTTACTCATTCCTGCTTATTTTCACAGCAGTTCTCATGGATCTATTAGGCTATGTATCTGGATACTACGAGGGCTGCTTTGAAAGTAATGCCTCCTATTTTATTATGTTGGCCCATGACGTCAGAGGCAGATGTTGATGGTATGGCAGTAGAGGTTGAACATTCCCATCAGCATTTCCTAACGTTTTGCTGTCGTGCAATGGATGGCAGCAGTGGTGCAGTCTGACAGAATGACATGTGGCATAGATGTGCATATGGAGCAAAGGTGTGTCACTGAATTCCTCCATGCAGAAAGAATGGCAACCATTGATATTCATTGATACCTGCTGAACATTTGTGGAAAGCAAGTGAATGTGATCACAATAAGAACAGTGAGGCCATGGATGGTGTGTTTCAGCAGCAGCAACAGTGGATTGCCTCCACTGGTGCAGATTTTGATGAGTGTGGCATGCAGATTAATGAATAGCTAATGGTGGTGACTATATTGAAGGATAGTGTTTTGTATCTCTATCAAATAGTGTTATTGTGATCTTTGTATTTGTAGTTTCCATGGAAATAAATAGGTGGCATTACTTTCAGAGTGATCTATATAGAATATTTTCAAATGCATTTAGAGGGAAACCTAATTACCTGCTGCCATTCTGCTAATAGTTTGCAACTCTTTGTTTTGGATTTTCAGCACAGATTCTCACACTGTGCTGACATAAGCATAAACAATATTGTTCTAGTCATACTTGACAGTGACTTTATGCTAGTGTAATGTCATTGGTGTGGAATTACTGCACATTATAAGAACTTATGCCTTTTGAAGTTTGATTCATCTTTAGAGGTTTTAACCATCTATTAATTTTATTTCCAAAACAACAGAGTGAGTATATAGAAAAGATGATTAGGAGTCTACTACATAATCAATGCTATAGATACGTTATAGACCAGGATGAATGAGTATGTTGAAATATAATACAGATATCTTTCAAAGTGTGAACCATCTAATACTATGTTAATTTCAGTGGGTGTCCTGTGCATTATGCTCACATATGTGATTAGACTTACATATGTGTGGTAATTATAAAAAAAACTTGGAAACTGAAACTAGTAAAATTTAGAAAAGGGTAAGATAGATGGGTCCATTTGCCTCTGTAAAAGCTGGCTTGTGGGAGACCTGACTCTTTTTGTACTGAGTTCTGCCTGCAGTTCAGCTGTATAGCTGTCTTCTGAATTACATCCTTTCACGGTGTGAATGAGGTGGTGATGGTTAGGTCATTGCTAACTCTAGCCCTTACCTTGACAGCTCAGAGTGCTGCAACTGTAAGGCAGTTTGCTCTCACAATGCTTATACTGCAAATTTTTTCGATCAGGTAAGAGCCAGTGATTGTAATTGTCACTGAAATATGCTTCCTCTTAAGGTCAGGGAGATTTTTATCATTGATTCCCAACAAGAATAATTATTGTTTCACCTATTCCAGCATTTTGCCCAGTTGGGAAATATTTCTGCTTTTAGAAGAGCCAACACTCTGTATGTAAGCTTTTCACATAAAGCTAAGCATTAACACTGGGGATACCTATAAAATATTTTAAATGTAATCTGATAATAGGTAGTGCAATATGTTGATGCTGCTTTGTATTTATGTAGGTACTGGTAACTGCTATTGCAAATAACATGTCAACCTTTAAAAAACACTAAAGAAACTCTTGTTCTTCTAGCATTTGCAATCTATTTACAAAGGCTTTGTCTTTCTTTTTTTTTTTCTCTTCTCCATGTACAGGTAGTGGCCCAATTGTGGATCCAGACGTTTATGGTATATATTTGATTTTCTTTTTCTTTTCTTTTAATTATAGAAATGTAGAAGCTCAAACTACTAAAAGATTGTATGTCAATCTCAGCTAAACTGAAATGGCACATATTACAATAGAATTCTGAAAGGTATTTTGTATTGTTCATTCTTCTCCTGCTTTATATTATTTAAAATCAATGAGGGCAATATGACGTTTTACTTGTCCTACTGCTTTTGATTCACATTAGGAAAGGCATAAATCCACCACTACAAATGGTTGCAATTGGTCCTATAAAGTGACAGCTGTCTGATGTAGCTCAGAGGCATGAGATTTGGTGAGGCATTTTGCAGAGGAAAGGAAGTTCATGATTTCTCCTTATATAACTTAATTTATTTTTCAGGAATGTTTCCGTACTTGTTTAGCCTCCAAAAATGTACCCCTAAATCCCACTTAAAAATGAAGTTGGCACAAGTAAGTTTTCCTGTAGGCAATTCATTTTTCTCTGCCCTCTCATTTGTACCTTCCTTTAATCTCTCTTGCATAAGCAGAGCATCAGCTCAGTGATATCTGAGTGAGTGCCAGAAGATTTGATGACATGGTGTTCACATTAGCTTTTTAGATAGGCAAGATGTTTTAGACTGTACCTAGTGAAAGTCAGCATGCACTGGAATAGAAGCTATAAGCAGAAAAACAACTAGTTAGTTTTACATAACATTCTGGTGATCATGAAAGTCTATCCTCACTAACATACCCAAACACCCCCTAGCTTCTAATGGGAGCTTGGTCCTATTTGGAGTACTTTTATTTGGATGAAATGGCCCATAACTCAAGTTTCCTTAAGCTGATTTAAATGTTATTGCTTTGATTCCATTCCATGTCATTAAACTTTAGCAAATGTGCAATTGAAGCATCATTTTGGCTTAAAGTGCTTAGAAATACTAAACACTTCCCCTTCTTCTCTTTGCAAAGTATTTTTTTTTTTTGGAGGGATGCATATGGTGGTGGCAGTTGGCACAGGTTCTGACTTACATTCTATTACATAAGGTACATACATGAGGATTGTGGTTCTGAGTTTTTTGCCTGGGTCCTAGTGCATGTATCTGGCTCTCACCTTGTGAGCACTGTGCTTCAAATGACTTTGGTAGGCTCTGTTGAAATGTGCGCTCTGAGTTGTGCAAGTGAATCTGAGCCAGCAAGATCTTGTCCTGATGAAAGCAGTATTCCTTTTTATTTCTGGCTTTTCTCTCTGCTGTTTGAAATAGCAGTCTTTGATCTTTGCTTCAGTGACTCAGTACTTGCTTTGAGAAACACTTTGCAGTCTAGAGTGTTTCCCTAATTATTGTAAATTCACAAACCCAGTTGGTGAGATTAATATATAAGGCAGGCTGGAAAGACAAGAAACTCCCTCACTTCCGCGAAGAACCAGGGCCTGTGTGGTGGTCAGGGACCCACTGGGATTGCCTCCCTCTGGAGATGGAGCCTTTTCCATGACTCCTGTTCATATGGCTTGATCCCTGTGCTGATGTTTACTCACAGCTTGGATGGTGCTAAAAGGAAGGTTTATGGCCCACTCCCTCCCTCAGGACCTGACCTTTTGTGTTCTGCACTCCCTATGAGATGGTTTCCAAAGGCTTCTCATTAAATGCTTTAAAAATACTGTGGGAAACAGATCCGATGAGGCAGCGGCAGCCTGTGCCATGCTGTGTTTTCTTGGGGTTCTTGTCTCGGGCCTGTGGATAGTGTGGGCCTCCTGCAAAAAGTGAAGAAGAGAGCTGTTGTGATGCTGCATGGGGAGAGGCAGTGGAAGGCAGTGCCGCCTGCCTGGGGCTGAGCAGGAATCTGATGCCAAGCCATCTTCTTTGGCTCCTAGCTCATGTCTCCATGACATGCTGCTTCTAACGTGGTTACGTGAGAGACAATGTGCCCTGAAGCATTCAGCCCCAAGGGAGCTGTGCAAAATGACTTCCTGGTTCTTATTGTGGTGATCTTGTCTGTGTCCCAGCTGCTTAGCACCTTGCTTATAGAACAGCAGCAGGATACTGCAGCTCAAGATGTTGGCATGGTTATAGGTGATGTATAAGGTGCTAGGCACCAGGGAATCTGGCCCTCAAGCTATACAAGTCCCAGAGAGTGAGTTGAGAGGTGTGACCCTGTCTCTATCAGAATGCTATGTGTCTGTAGCAGGATTTTGTAATGAAGTGAACAAGAATTCGCTTAAGTCAGAATTGCTGGTTTTGGCTGGATAGCTGTTGTGTGTGTTTTCCTTGCCTGGCTCGCCCATTTCAAGACAACTTGAAAATCTGGCAATAATTCACAAGTAAATGCTTCACACTTATACAGTAGGAAATGGCAGTGCAACACCAGTGTACTGAAATGGCCTACATTTTCTCTTGCCCATTTTAACGTAAAACTGTATTCAGAGGATTCACAGGCCAGACTTGAAATGCTTTGCATAGTTCTCATTAATCCTTCAGGATATGCTTCCCAGTAGCTTAGGACAAATTTGAACATAAACAGAATGGCAAATAGCATCAGATTTTACCTTCCATGATTTATAGGTAAGATTAAGAACAGAAAAAAAAAAAAAAAAAAACTCTCTTGAAAATTTGTGTTATAGAGACTAGTGAAGGCTCTAAATATTTGTTTTATTTATTGGTCTTGTTGTAAAGCTACTGTAAGTATGGGCTTGGTCAAAATTATCTTAGTGAAGACACGGAGCAGCTAATTGTACAGGAAGCCCATTCTCATAAGCTGAGATGCTTGTTACAAACAGGATTCTGCTCTGGTGAAGGGCCTGTGTACTGCCTACAAATAAATAAAACAGAAGTCTCCTCCTTTGCTGTAGCAAAATGTGTAGTAAGAGGCTGGTCTGCACAGTTCCTTGTCTCAAAGGCTTGGCTGCTTGTGCAGGTGAGCTGTTTGGGTAGGGTTTATGCTGCCTAGAGTTAGGAATACTGTTTGTTTGCCTTTCATTAGTATTTTGACCTCATCGTCGAGGAAGCTGTAGACATAGATACAGTGCTGAGTTGGAGAGTTCAAATGGTAAAAGACCAGGAAATTAAATTTTGTTTCCCATGAAAGTTCTGTAGACATAATATGTATTTTGACTTGAAAAAATCCTATCCTTCGGCATGTGTGGTATAGAGCCAGAGCAGACTACGTGAGCTGATTAGACAACCCGACTGTACTGACTGTAGCACTGGTGGCAGAGTGTGGGTTCACATCCAAAAAAATCTGCAGCCTGCTGAGTGTTTTACAGACAGAAAATGTGTTTGTGCATGCATGAAGATCAAAAACCTGGTGCCGCTTGTTGCTAGCAGTGCCAGCTGAGCTCTCCAAAATGGCCTTGGGAGCTAAAGAAGACAAATTCTACCAAGGCACAGCCCTTCCTTCCTCCCCATGCTAAGCAGCAAGGGTTAATGCCTGTGCGGTTAGTGAAAGCTGTGCCTCTGCACTTTGCATTTTTCATATTCACAGCTATGATTTCATCTGTAGGCTCATGGAACTGTTT
This sequence comes from Lagopus leucura, assembly GCF_019238085.1. Taxonomy (NCBI): domain Eukaryota; kingdom Metazoa; phylum Chordata; class Aves; order Galliformes; family Phasianidae; genus Lagopus; species Lagopus leucura. The sequence continues at coordinate 12,468,476 of NW_024962272.1, forward strand.
TTAATCAAAATGTACAAAGAAATGCACAATTAATTGCTAATTTAAATTACAATGCTGGAGGTGCATTAGTAATAGATGCGGTTATTGCCCTTGTTTCTTTCATCTACACACTCTGCAGTCATAAAATTGAAACATTATGTATATTTCCAGATGTAATCTTAAAATATATTCTGTTCTGTATTTTAATGTATGTATCTCTAAGTAAATATGAATAGTATTTAATTATTTTTATCTCATTGGAATAAATTTGACGGAAAATCATGGACTGTAAATATATTTGTTTCATTTTTAAATAATTATAAATAATTGAAGCCTGTTCATCCTTTTGATGGAATAGATTCAAATGCACACCTCTGTCAGTAGGAATACTTTGATAAATCAAATTTCTTCATACTGTTTCAGGCATATAATTCTTTAAAGTTTTATCTGTGTGACAGTTTGTCATGCTAGACTGTAACCCTTGTACATTCAATAATATATTTTAATTACTTTTTAAACTAAGAAAAACTGGTATTTCACATTTGATAGTTATAAATGTGCTAAAAAGCCATGCTGAGTTCACCTCAGCTCGACAGAAGTCCCCATGCTAATTTCTAAGACAGTCCTATATTTGGCTGAATACAAGGCAGGAGAAGTTCAGTGTAGAGGGCAGTCTTTCATTTTTAATGGGAAGTCAGAAACACATAAAAATAGCTTTATGAATGGAGTTCTTATTTAACTCTAGGTTTTCCAGTAGAGAGATGACGACATAGACTGCTTCTCTATAAAGCTGTAGAGAGAGCAACCTTCTGTTTTCAAGTTTGTCAGTCACAACATATTTGTTTAAAGTTGTCTGTGACAGGGATCTCCTCCATAGTATACCAGATACAAAAGCAAGTATGTATTGAGATATGCTATTGACCTTACTGTGTTACAGAGCTGAAATAATAAAAACAACTCTTTCCCTTCTGAAGTTAAGAAATAATAAAAGCAACCCTTTTTCCCCCTTTCTTAAGAATATGAAACCACGCCTAATGATCTTGGAGACACCACAAATAACAGTAATCAAATCACTTCTCCGGATGTTTCCAACAAAGAGAATGAAGATAGCATCACTGTAAGTATATACATTATTTCCTGATCCCTAATCTTGGCAGACTTTCTGTATATAACCAGTGAAACTATGGAGATTGTAATAGGACCCTATGCTACTAGAAAACAGAGCTATTACCACAAATGACCCAAAATCAGAAAAAAGAAAACGTTAGAGCAGTGCCTCCCACTCTGACCCTCGTCCCCTCTTTTGAAAGAGTGAATTACTTCCCAAGTGAAATTGCTATTTAATTTGTTTCATGCTCTTCTGAGCAACTAAGTTTAAATTTTTAGGCCAAGACTCTGCTTCTAATTTAAGCCAAAGAGAACAACTCTTTATTTACAAAACAAAGACATCCAAGGCAATTTAAAAATTGTTGTTTGAGTACAGTCCTTCAGCTTCTCCTCAGGAGAGGTCATGCTGTAATGAACTCTCAGACACTTAACTTCGTCTCTAAAATGTGATTTTATCTTTTTTTTTTTTTTTTTTTTTTAATAAGAGCACTTGTATTTGACTTCAGCACATGCAGCTGCAGCTGTGTTGGTGGGTCTCCTCACTTGTATCCTTGCATCTCACGCTGGCCTACTGAGCTGCGGGAGAGCAGCAGCAGGTGAACAGTTACCATGGCTGTCCACAACACCAGTCACCCTGCACAGTAGCAGGAGGGGGAAAGCCTGTGCACTGTGGCTCAGGGAGCCAGCTGTGATATGGGGAGAGGCAGGAAAGGAAGGTCTGCCAGCTGGTGTTGTCTCAGTGAATGCTTCACAGTGATAGACTGTGCTGAAAAACTGGGAGGATCTCAGGCACTCTTATCTCCTCTGATAGTAGAGCCACTGAGTGACTGAGATTGGAAGGGACTTCTGAAAATTGGTTTTCTCACCCACAGGCTCAAACTGGGGCTGGCAACAGCAGTCGCAGGTCTCTGTTTTTAATATCTCCAGGGTTGGAGGCTCCACAGCCAACTTGGGCAATCCATGGTAGTGTTCAACAACTCTCACAGTAAATCATAGTATCATAGAATGGTTCGGGTTTGAAGAGACCTTTATGACTGTCTAGTTCCTATCCCATTCCTATAGGCAGGAACACCTCCCTCTAGACCAGGTTGAACAAGGCCCTATCCAGCCTGGCCTTGAATGTGCTCAGGAAGGGAGCATCCACAACCTCTGTGGCTAACCTCTTCCAGTGTTTCACCATCCTCACAGTAACAAATTTCTTCTTATTATCTAGTCTAAATCTACTCTTTTTCAGTTTAAAACCATTTCTCTTTGTCCTGCCACTACCTACTTTTATAAAAAGTCCCTCTCTAGTTTTTCTGTAGGTCCCTTTCAGGTTGGAAGGCTGCTGTAAGGTCTTGGAGCATTCTCTTCTCCAGGCTGAAGGGCCCCAGCTCTCTCAGCCTGTTCATGTAGGGGAGGTGCTCCAGCCCTCTGATCATCTTTGTTCTTCCTCCTCTTCCAGCAACTCCTTGTTCTTCCTGTGCTGGGGCTTCAGAACTGGATGCAGCTTTTTTCTGACACGTTTTACTTTTTTGCTTTCCTGTAACATGCCACTCTGTGTCCCTTCCCCACCTTGAACATGTAAGATGTTGAAAAAGTGGTTCTCAGAAGTTCTCTGAATCTTTAGTCTCCGTAGGGTGGAAGAAACCTCAACAAGTAGCAGCTTTCTGTCGTCTTTGATCTGAGTGCAAATGCCTCCTGATTGAAATGAATTTCTTAATAACTGGGTTAATAAATATGAATGTCTTTGAAGATAGCTCATGAGAGCAAAACAAATCGACTTGTTTGTGTCCTCTTTTTATAGGTGTATGTTGTGGTGGGAATTGCAGCACTGGTATGCACTGGCTTAGTAATAATGCTCATTATTCTGAAGTTTGGAAGACACTCTAAGTTTGGGATGAAAGGTAAGCAGTGTTGTTTTTTATGTCTTCCATAATAGCTGTGGATTGTATAAGCTTACATATTAAGGCTTCTGCACCAAGAACAGTTGAGATAACCAAATGAATGGCAATCACAATTAGTGTCTCATTCATTCATCAGGTAAGTAAAGGCAGAGACAGATGCAAGTTGGAATACAGAATTTTGGATCAAGTTGTTCTCTTTTTTTTTATGACAAATACCATTTCTTTCCATTCTTCTGAATAGCCACATACAACACCTCCTGGAGTAAAATACTGAGTCAGTGTAGGGAGGAAGAAAGTAGGAAGTTAAATTTATTTTGATATGACTTAGAATACAATTATTTGATGGGAATCCATGCTGTATAAAAGCATACTGCAAATGTTGCCTTAAGATAATAGATGTGAAGAAAAACAGTGGCAAGAGTAGAAGGTGTATTTGCAGTGCCTGCTGTTTTACAGGACTATCTGACGGATGCATTTTTGTGAGCTGCTGTGTGTATATTGGTAAGTGTCAGCTGGAGAGGATGGCAAGTGATCAAGTCCCTTTGGGAGGGAGACATCTCAGCTCTTCCACTTATTCATTTTTTTAATTTTACAGCTTGATGGAGGGACATGTAACATGGGTGTACAAAGGGCTATAACTCTATTACTGTATTATTTTACTGATCACATCAAACATAATTTGGAGATATTAGTAGAACTGTAATCCAAAAAAAAAAAAAAAAAAGGGGGGGGGAAGGAAGAAATAAAAGAAAAATAAGAGAAAAATGAGGACTAAATGTTTCTTTACTGCATACAAAAGAGATACTTTTATTTTTAGGGTGTGTAGTTGAGGGTCTGTAGAGGGAGAGGTAACTAGACTTTTGTTAGGCTCCTGTTAACCATACGTTCTTTCTCTCATTACTGCTTATGACATATTACCACAAAGATGCAAACTTTAGAGACTGGCTTATCCTTGGCAATACTCTTCTCAGAGATACCTACTGTATATTTGGTGTTTCTATATTCTACCTAGAGAAGAGTTCCTGGAGCGGATGAGGTTTGAGCAGAGCAGAAGTTTAGATAGTCCAAGGATAGTAACTTTTTCCCTTACCTCTTTTTGTTGTGGTCTTTTGGTAACATTAAAAGAGAGCAGTCATTGTAAAATATCCTGAAAAACAACATTGAGCCTGCAGCTCATGGTCTTGGCCAGATACTATAGAAAACTTCCAACAACTGAACAAATGTTAAATGTAAATTTTATTTTTGTGCAGAGCTTTCTGAATTGCAAATAGAAAGCAACTTAGTGGAAGCTGAATGAGAGTGGTGATTGGCAGCATCTAATGTTAGCTCTTTAAAGCCAAATGTTTATCACATCTTCCAAAATTTGCACGTGTATTTCAACACGCTGGAGAAGTTAAGAAGGAAACTGTACCCTGAGGGTGAATGTGCAAAGATTTATTTTGCCTGATAAGAAACTTAATTACCTTCTTGGGAGCACTCAATATGGCAGCCATGTTTTGGTATTTTCAAGTAGAACTTTTGCACAAAAATAAGTCTTAGATGATCAGTAGGTTTAACTTCAGTGGTTCTTTTGTTGCAGTTGATTAGGTAGGTCATATTTTAATAAGGGTACACTTTCTGGATAATGACTGTGAAATTATGAGAAGGCAGCAACCTCAAGTGTGGAGTTTATTTTATTCTCTAAATATAACCAGTGATGGTTACCAAGAGCAGTAATACGAGTTCACAGTTCATATACATTCCTTCAGAAACTTATCGCAGACATAGTGTGTGTGGCAATTGTGAAATGTCACTGTGAGCTACAAATAACTGTTAAATATTTCATTAGAAAAGAATGACCTTCTGTTTTCTGTGATGTGAACCTCAAACTCCTCCAGAGTTTGCATTCACACCTGAACTTCTAAGTATAGCTCTACCAATGACACTGCATCCCAGATACACTCTCTTAATTAATATAATCAGTATGTTTACTATATTAAGGCAATACTTAACGGCCTGAGATCATAGCACCATTTTGATAAGTCATACCCAGAATAATAATATTACCTCCTCTGAAAAGTCTACTGCATAAATATATGTTGGTAATTAATACAACCTGAGGCATTTGACTATAAGTAAAATAATGCAAAGGTGAAGAGAGTTTTTTTTACATTAAATTTTGGTCAGTATAATGTGAAGTTCTGGGAAAAAAAAAGGATCAGATCTGTGAACTCCTTGAGTCATATGTCTTCGAATTCAGTGACAGCAAAATTATTTCCAACTTTGCGTATAGACATTGTTTCATATTTGGTGCTGTGGGGTAATGGGGAAAATAAAATATCTAGATTGCCTTGGAAAATAGTTATTTAATTTTTTTTTTAAATCTCATCAAATATTCCCCAAAATTTGAATGCATGTTTTGCATTCATAAAAGGCAGTTCTTCATTCTTCTGTTGCCTCATGGACATGCAATACTGTCACCTCAGACACCTTATCATTAAAAATCTCTCCACTCTTCCTTAGGAAGTAATTTAGGAAAAAAACCCAAAAACTGAAAAACTAATCACCCAGTAGCTGGATCGATCAGACTGGCATTCAGTAGTATTTTTGATTTAGCCTTATACGTGAAAGAGGGAAAAAGAGTTCTATTAAGATTGGACAAAAGTATGCGAATAGGCACCACTCCTTTATATCCTGCAGAAAAAAATCTTTATATATGGGATAAAATTTTCATCCCGTTTGGGTTCATGGAAGGCATTTGCATCATACTGAATACTTTGTTTTATACATCATACATTTTAGTGCTTGTTTATCCTATTTTTTTTTCACGGGCCTCATCTGTCCCATACTTGCACTGTGTCCTTGGTGAATAATTCTGTGCTTACGGAGCTTGAAAATGGTTGGAGTGTGGGACTGACAGTATCTAATCTCTTCAGAAGGAGATGTGGCATGAGAGGTTGTTGTCTGAACTGCAGTGCATAAGAGCTGGCTGTACCTGGAAGCTCTGTGCTGAGCAACCACAGAGTGCCATAGAGCCAACGTGCCTCCCCTTGCCTTCTTCCTGTAACTACAGGAAGAGCAGAAAAGAATCTAGTTTGTGTGATAAGGAGCCTCATGCCTCTGCAGGCTTCCAGTCCATTGGCTATTCTAATAACCTCTTAGCAAGATGTACAGAAGAGCTGTAAAAAGAGGTAAAAATAACTTCTCTTTTGCTTTTCTCTTCATGTTGTCTATCTCAGATGAGAGGGCAGCTTGAAATATGTTCATTTCACTCAGTTACCTTTCCAAACTGTAGTAGCAGAAAAAGACAAAAAGCAAATCAGTTCACTTGTTCACCACCACTAATAAAACCAGAGTATTTTGTTTGCGTTTGTTCTGGATTCTAGCTGGAGTTGAGTTGTACCATATAAGGGAGTTTTTCTTATATTTGTGTTGCTTCTTTTCACTTGTCTTCTAGAACCTGGAGAGATAGCAGTTTCTGATGATTGATTTCAGGAGCTGTATTAATTTAGGGTTCATCTGCAGTCTATGCAAGAGCAGATTTAAAATATGATTAGCATGAAAAAATACACTGGTCTGTGAATGGTGTGCTAGACTTCCAGATATCACTGAAAAATTCATCAGGGTAGCTGGTGAAACCTAGATATCTCTTTTTTTCTCTGTGTGTGTACATTTTAAGCACCTTTTTATATGGAGTCTGTTGAGAACAGCTTTGTGTGGAGCTTTTGGTTGCTTCGGTCTGGAGGTGAGGCTTTTAGGCTTTTGCAAGATGCTGCAGTATGAATGTTGAATGGTTCAGTTAATTTCTTAAATGTATTCATTAGGATTTGTGGGTTACTCTTATAAAACACCTTGGATTGCTTGCCTGCTGGAGGATGTGAAAGTTCTTACAGTGGGAATTCTCTGCAGTCTGCCAGGATGTCTCTATCTCATTTTTTGTGTATGTCTGACTCCATCTAACCAGCTTATGAAACTGAAAAATAATGAAAGGGAACTAAAGTAAAGAGGGCAGGAGAAGGCTTGTGATCTCCCTGGGAGAATTAATGGAAGAATTATTCTAGTCCTGTTTTTTATTCTACTCCTCCTGTTGAAAAAATGGCAGTAAATAAACAGCTAGTTGCAAAATAACCAACTTAATGTTTTGCAAATGTTAATATAGCATGGATGTAAGCATGGAGGAAACTGATGTAAGATAGGTCAGTGGATAAAGTTTGAAACAGCATAATTAAAAGGATGAAAACATTTTTACTAATTTGATCCATAGTAAATTGTAGCATGGGATGCCTGTATTCCAGCAAGAGGACAATATACATAGCACTTCTTTTACTTGCTAGATGCACTGGAAGTGGATGGCTGCAGACCAGAGTGTTACTGCAACTGTTTTATTGTTATGATAGACAGTTTCTGAACATTTTACCAAAGACAGAAAGGAGGAAAAACCCACCTCTCACTAAAGCTGCCCCTTTTCTCATAAGAAAGTAACAAATAGAATCTGACAGAAGTAGAGGGAAACATATGTGTGCTTAATCCCACTGGGGCTAGAGGGTTTTTTGAATGTCTGTATGGAGCTTCTGTCTGTGTTTTGAGACTTGTGCAGCAGTGCAAAGGAAGGGCACAAACAGAGTCTGAAATTCCCATCACACTTAGCCTGTGCTAGCTGTCTTCTCATGTCTGTGAGCTTGAAGGTCACACTTTGAATGACGTTTCTTCTTCCTTGATCTCTTTCTGAACTGCCTACCATGTCCTAAATGGAACTGCTGTCCGTGAATGATTTGCCCCTGTTGTGATCTTTATAGTCTGTTCAGCTCAGGGTACAGAAATTTAGCTTTCTTTGACCAGACATCAAGTGGGTTGATTCAGAGAATAAAGCAGTATTCCTTCAGGGACAAACAACCCCGAAATAGTACCTTTCCTTCAAGACCTTGCTAGCTGCTTGTTATGACTTCTGTGTGTAGCTTGGAATATCAGTCGGAATGCCACGCATTTTCACCAAGCTGATTAAAATTTGGGAAGAAACACTTAGATTTTGCCTAACAAGGTCAAAACTGAATTTTACCCTACTTCAGGATAGCTTCATCTCTCAAGTGATTTTAGTATCTTTTGTTCTAGCCCACAAAGTTCCTCGAAAACTTCTTTCTTAAAAGATACTGGTTATCCCAATACAAGCACATTCATAATGACAGATTTCCTTTTCTTCTTCTGTGTATCATTTATTGTATTGCTTTGGCTTGTAAACTTCCGCTATATTTTGAGCATTGGTATGAAAGACAGTGTAGGAAAAGGCAGAGTGAAACTCATCTTCAGATGTAGCAGATTTCTCAACTGTCTTACAATATTGTAATTTAGGTAAAAAGCTCAGAACAGTGGTATGTAGCGTCCTTACTGAGTAATATTTTCATTCTGCACTTGTGATAACCACTTCTGACAGAATGTCTCAATAACACTTTCAAGTCTTGAATCCTCATTTGCCCAGTTGTATTTATGTAGAAGAGACAGGTTAGAAAAAAGATGGAAAGAGAACAATCCAGCCCAGTTTCTAGAGCTCTACTTTGATATCAGTTGAGGCTTACAGTAATAAGCCCTAAAACAAGGCTTAATCAAGTTAGTAGCAAAACCGAAGAGTCGGACCTAAGGGTGTAAACTGCAGAGAGCTGACCTACATTCAGCCTATGTCCATGCCGCATTACTTTACAGAGCCTAGAGTTTCTCTTCTAGTTTCTTAAGTGCAATGCCTGAACACTTACATGCTTTTTTATGAACTTTTGTCCATACACAGATCATACTTTTTTTTTTGTTTGTTTGTTTGTTTGTTTGTTTTAAGAACGCGCTATTTGTGAGAACAAATAGTGGTCTTGCCCTTAATGAGTTTTAGAAAGAAAGGAGGCTGCATGTTAAAAATACGAAGGTGAGTGCAATGGGAAGAAGGAGAGAATGTGGGTAATAATAATTGTTTATCTGTAACTAGAGTGAGAGCAAGTACAAAAATAGGTTGAAGGAAGATGAAGAAAGAGAAGGAACAAAAAATAGCAGAGTCAGCTTTTTTATTTTTATTTTTATTATTTTTTATTTTTTATTTTTTTATTTTTGAAGTGGCCCCAGTTCTCCAATGCTTTAAGTACCATCTACTACAAAACCAGGGACAAATGCTGAGACTAGATGATGCTAGGAAATTAGGTGCTAAAAAACAACAGTTGTAAAACAACACAGGTGGGAACATGAATAATAGGTAAATAGAAGGTACTCGTTCTATTTAGGTAGAAATTATATCCTTTGTATCTCAGTCTCCAGCTAGCAAACTGGTTAGTTTGGAAGGGGCTTCTGGCAGATACTGTTTGAGCAATTGTTCTGTCGCTCCCGCAGTCTGGTCTGCTTCATGTTGACACTCAGCACAGCTGGCATTGACAGTCACTCTGAGTAGTGCCTGGTCCAACACCTTTATCTCAAAGCAGAGTGAGCGATGGCAGGGTGCTCTGAGCTGTGTACAGCCAGGATTGGAGATCTTAAAAAGTATGGAGACTTCACAGCATCCCTGGGCAAACTGTACCAGTGTTCAATTACCCTTACAGTATACTTTTTTCCCTTGTGTTTAAAGTAGAATGTATATTACTTACAGTAAAATGACATCTTTTTCATGAGAATTATGTGATTCAGGTATGTGAATTTCAGCTGACTAACACCACTGGGGATTACAAGTATATGTTGCCTAGGACTTTGCTCCACTGCTTTTACAATACCTGGGAGATTTTATGTGAGTTTGTGAGTTTCCACATGTTTGCCTTCCTCAGCTTTCAAACGTTGATGTAAGATTCCTGCTATGGTCAAACTCATTAATTTTTGTTTCAGACTCTATCTTAATAGAACTCTTTTTTTTTCTTTTTTCCTGAAGTTGGGAATCCCTGCGCTTGTCCTGAATAGTAGATAATGTTCTAATTACCTGGTTCATAATGATGTGTTTTTAAATGCCTGTCTGTACTAGCTACTTACGAATTCTGTTAGCAGATGCTGAGTGCAGTTGGTGTGCCTTTTTTGTTTCATTCCTGTAAAAGCTTTTGGTATTGTGTTTCACACCACAGGGAAAGATTCACCATGAGCTCAGAGACTGTTTTGCACAGCACACTGTGCTTTGGCTCTCTCTACAGCTGCTATTGTTCTGCTTCCTCAGTGGAGCTATGTCCTTTAAATTAGCATGGATGAAGTTAGGAAAAAATCAGTCTCATTTAAGTATCTCCCAGGTAAATGTGTGTCTAGAAGAGCCACAGCAGCAAAAGCTGCTCAGAAAATGCATACGATTTTTCAAGTTTTCTTATAATTATTTGAATTTTCCCCAGGCTGGGCAAACTACTTGTTCTTTCTCGTCTGATCTAGCAAGAAAACACAAGAGTAACTTTTTATCAATAGCTTTCCTTAATGCATCTGATAGTGCTTTGGGCTTATTTGTATATTCTCATAGCACTATACTCTTCAAAAATAAATATTTGGAAAAAGCATAAAAAAAAGATTTTTCTTTTTGCAAGATTCATAACAGTTCATTTTCAGAGTGAACACAAAATGCTGTAAAAACATTGTAGCAATGCTGTTGCTGCTTAGGAAGAGACTGAGTAGTATAAAATCCAAGAGAAAAATACAGACGAAAGGTAACCAAGCTAATTCAATATCTAGCAAAAAGAACACTATTTTTGTTTCAGTTCTGGGCAGAAGTTCAAATAAGATTGTTTTATTTGAATGAATGGGTTCTTTTCATATCTCTTTTTCAATGCACATATGCCCACCCACCAACATAAACCCATACATGTTTGTCATTTCCAAGGATATCTACAGGCTTGGAGCAGCTTTGTGTATTAGTTCTTGACACAGCCTTAGCACTGCAACCTGTGAATTCTTCAAGGTATTTTCTTTATGGGTAGCTGAACACACATTCTCCAACTGACTCATAGTTGTTGGCAGTTCTCTTACAGAAGATATGGTACCTCCCTTGTGCTTCCTCACTTGTGTGACGTAAGTATGCCTCCCTGCTTCAGGCACTGTTTTAACCTTTTACATTTATTTATTTCTGAGACTGTGGCTATATTCAGTCATCAGCATGGATGATGTTCCACTCTAAGGATCAGAAAAATACATAATGCCTTTTCTCTCCATAAATGAGTAGAAATGGTATTGCCTGTTTTTGTGTAGATTTCTAGGCTGCTCCCAAAGCCATAAATAAAAGTCAGAATTGCCTTTTTAAACAGGAGTGTCTCATAGAATCGGGATTAGAAGGAACCTCTGGAGATCACCTAGTCCAACCCCTTGATAAAGCAGGTTCCCTGCAGTAATTTGCACAAGAAAATATCCAGGCAAGTTCTGTATACTTTGAGGAGTCTCCACAGCCTCTCTGAGAAGCCTGTTTCAGTGCTCTGTCACCCTGACAGTAAAGAAGTTTTTTCTTATGTTCATGAAGAATGTCCTGCATTCCATTTTGTGTCCATTGCCACTTGTCCTGTCACTGAGCACATCCAGCAGTCTAGCCCTATCCTCTTGAAACCCACCCTATAAACACTGGTAAGGTTCCCCCTTCAGTCTTCTCAAGACTGAACAGTCCCAGCTTTCTCAACCGTTCTTGATAAGGGGAATGCTCCATCCTCCTCATCTTCTTTGTGGTCCTCCACTGGACTCTCTCCAGCAGTTCTCTGACTTTCTTGAACTGGGCAGCCCACAGTATGACACAGTACTCCAGATGTGGCCTCACCGTGGCAGAGCAGAGGAGGGAGATCACCTCCCTTGCCCTGCTGGCCATGCTCTTTCTAATGCACCTCAGGATACCACTGGCCTTCTTGGCCACAAGCGGACACTGCTGCCAACCTGTTGTCCACCAGGATGCTCAGGACCTTCTTTGCAGAGTTCCTTTCCAGCAAGTCTGCCCTTAACCTGTATTGGTGCATATGGTTATTCCCTTCCCTCGTAGCACTTGCTCTTGTTGAACCTCCTAAGATTCCTCTATGCCCAGTCCTCCAGTCTTTACAGGTCTCACCTTCTTGTGTGTCAGCCACTCCTCCCAGCTTCGCATCATCAGCAAACTTGCTGAGGGTGTGTTCTATACCTTTATCCAACACACTGATGAAGATATTGAACAAGATTGCAGCCAGGAACACTGCTGTATACAGCCTCCTACTAGACTCTGTGCTGCTGATCACAATCCTCTGAGCTCTACCAGTAAGGCAGTTCTCTGTCCACCTCGCTTTCCACTCATATATTCCACACTTCCTAAGCTTACCTACAATGATGTTATGGAAGACAGCATCAAAGTCTTTGTTGGAGTCAAGGTACATAACATCCATTGCCCTGCCCTCATCTATCCAGCCACTTGTGGCATTGTAGAAGGCTGGCTGATTGGTTAAGCATGATTTCCTGTTGGCAAATCCATGTTGACTAATCCCAATAACTTTTCTTTTACTTTCTGGGAGATGACATCCAGAATAAGTTGTTCCATCACCATCCCAGGGACAGAGGTGAGGCTGACTGAGTTGTAGTTTCTCAGGTCTTGCTTTTTGTCCTTCCTGAAGACCACAGTGACATTGGCTTTCCTTCAGTCCTGAAGAACCTCTCTCATTCCCCATGTTCTTTCAGAGATGATTGAGAATGGCTTGGCAGTCACTTCTGCTAGCTCCCTCAACATTTGTGGGTGCATCCCATTGGAGACCATGTGCATCAAGTTTGCCTAGACAACCTCTGGCCAGATACTCCTCCACCAAGGGAAAGTCTTCCTTTCCCCAGACTCTTATTTCCTTAGGGACCATGTTAGCAGTAAAGACTGAAGCAAAAAAGGCATTCAGTAACTCTTTGTCCTCAGTGTCCTCCACTACCAAAACAGCTTTCTTATTCAGCAGTGGATGCATATTTTCCCTAGTCATCCTTCCTTGTAGATTCACCTAAAGAAGCCTTTCTTGTTGTCCTTGACTTCCCTCACCAGATGTAATTCTAAGTGGGTCTTAGCCTTCCTTATTGCATTCCTGCATGCTCTAACAATGTTCCTGTATTCTTTCCAAGTGGATAGACCCTTTTCTCACCTTCCCTAAACTTTCTACTTCTATTTGAGTTTTTCTATAAAATCCTTGCTAATCCATGCTGGTCTCCTGCCACCTTTGCCTAATTTCTTACTCTTAGTGCTGCACTGATCTTGAATTCAGAGGAATTGGTACTTGAATGCTGACCAACTCTCTTCAGCTCCCTTATCTTCTGATCTTCTAACACACGGTATTTGTCCAAATGGATCCTTAATGAAGTCAAAGTTGGCTCTCATGACGTCCAGGGCTGCAATCCTGCTTATTGCCTTGTTTCTTTCACACAAGATCCTGAACTCCACTGTCTCACTGTCACTGCATCCAAGGCTGCTCCCAACCGTCACATTCCCAACCTGTCCTCATAGTTTGTAAGATCTAGGCCCTCTTCTCATTGGCTCCTCCACCACGTACATCATTAAATTATCTTCCATTCCATCTTCTATTGCAGGAACATCTTGGTCTGTGTGTGTGCCCAGTGATGTTGCTTCTGCAGCAAATATTAGAGTGATTGAAATCCTCCATGGGAACCAGTGTCTGTGACTGTGAAGCTACTTTCAGCGGTCTATAGAATGCCTCATCAACTTTCTTTTCCTGATGAGGTGGTCCGTAATAAGCACCCACAGTGATGTCACCCATATTAGTCTGCCCCTCTGTTCACACCCATAGAGCAACTCCACTGCCTCGACTTTCTGGCCTGTCTTTCCTAAAAAGGTACATAGACATTCATGATGGCATTGCAGTGACAAATCATTAGTTCTTCCTGTTTGTTTCCTGTGCTGTGTGTGTACAGGTACTTCAGAGAAGAAAATTGAGCAGAGGATGCAGCTTTCCCTAGAGGGATGCAAGAGGACCTCCTTAGCTTATATACCCTTAGGGTAGCTCGCCTTCTGACTTATTTCATGAGAGGCAGCTGAATAATATTTTTCACTGTTCTGGTTGTCCTGGCTTATTCTTTACTCAGATGCAATAGGTACAATTGCATTTTGGACCCTGCTCATTAATCACTGTGTTTAAAGCCTTCTGTGGTAGGTTGGCCAGCCTGCTGCCAAAAATTATCTTGCCTCTTCTAGACAGTGGAACCCATCCCTCACCAAGAGGTTGTAATCTTCATAAAAATTCTTACTGTCATAAAAACTAAAACCTTTGTATCAGCACCAGCCACATAGCCAGGAGTTAATATGCATTAGATATCACTTCTTGGCTATCCTCTTTTCTTCAGAATGTAAAACTGAAGAGAAGGTAGCTTGTGCATCTGTACTATTCTCTTGGGCTCCCAGGGCTTGATAGTCTTCCTCGATTCTTCCCATGTTTGGACATGCATTGTCATTCATGTCCACAAGAAAGGCCAACAGTGGATAGTAGACTGTTCTTTTGACAAGCTCTGGCAACATCTTGGCAATGTCCTGGATCTTGGCACCTGGGAGAGAGTCTCTTGAGACTCTCTGTCAGGTTGGCAGAGGGGAGCCTCATTGCCTTTTAACAGGGATCCATCCACTGCAAGCACTTGTTCTTTCTATGTATGGTATCCACTATGGACTGGCAGTACAGTTTCTTCTTGTGGATCTTGGTCATGAATGTCACAAGTGGCTATAGCTGTTAAAGCTTTTTATCTGTTTACCATTTTGTATACCATTTTGTTTTGTTATGTTTGATTTTTGGAGCTTTCTAAAGAATTGTGGGGGGAGGAAGGGAAGAGAAGAGGGGTAGAGGGTTGCTGGAATAGTGTCCTTTATCCTGAAGTGAAATGGACAAAAATAGCAGTTCAGGAACTATTACTAGTCCCAGATTCTAGATGTGTTTTATTCTTAGTTTTAAAGGTTAATGCCACAGTTACTCAGCTTCCCAATATAGCTGAACACCCTGAACACACTCATCTGAATTCTGAGTGGAATAATGCAGACATTTAAGAAATTATTTTTACAAAGTTCTTCTGATGCTCATGACAAGTTACAGAACATTTCACTTACTCCTGACAGTTTGGCCAGATAGTGTGACTTTGGTCCCCCTGCTACTGCCAGCCCCTCCTTTTCTTCTCTGAATGTTAGCTGTTCCTGAAAAGTCAGAACTGAGATTTTTCTGTCAGATTCATTGTGTTTTTTAATCACATCAACCTCATGGAGTAACAGGAAGGATGGGTCCTAGCATCTGTAGTGCAGGGAGGCTTCTGCCACCAGAGGAGTTACTCCAACATCAGCCTTGTGAGGAAACCTCATGCCATTAAAGTTGTCTCCAGCCTCATCATGGAGGCTGCACGACACTTTCAAGTCGAAGTTTTAACTTTGGTTCTGGACAGAAGAAATGGTAAACAGTGAAAGCAGAGAAACACTCTTTCAAAATCAGTGAGATACAAGAGCCTATCATTTCACCTGGGAGCACCCAGAAAAATGAGCTGGTGAACACAATTGAAACCAATGATGCCCAAAGTCTTCCAAGAACATTTTGTGGTTTAGTTTCTGTATATTTGTGCAGTTTCAAGAAGTTACATTGCAGTGATTTTCATCAATAGGCAGCAGCAGGAATGCTCCTCACAGAAATACTTGTTTCAAATTTGATACCTGAACCAAAATTTCTTAACTTCCTTAAATTTATTTGGAAAGGACCTTGGTAATGAACCCCCTGCATTCTCTGCACTGTTATCTGTCCTTTTCCCATGACTATAAACAGCCTGTCCTCAGCTGGCTCTGATACGGCTCTTTTGTAGAACGTCTCTCACACTGTAGCTACTCAAGAGTCAAATTGAAACAGGCAGCCAACTTTTGTGTTTGTGAGTATGCAGTAAAGATTTCCGATCAGTGTCATTCTCTTAGAGTATTCCTGTGAGCTTTCAGAGCCCTCAGTCATCTTGCAGGCCAGTAGATATTCTGTACTACTATGTTTCCCTCTTTTTGTGCTTCTGAGTGCTAGCTTCCTGGCTAGGCAAGTAACATAACTCTTTCTCTTGATGTCTGAATCTTGTGCTTTGCAGCTGCTCTTGCTCTGGAGTCTGCCTGCACACTTCAGGCAAACTCCTGCCATCAGAAAAATTCATGCAACCTGCTAGTGATATGGTAAATCCCAGGCAAATGGCACAGAGGCTCTGAGTGATACAGCTGTTAAGCACAAAGACATTACCTCTGGCACATGACAGCTTTGGGCTGCAAAGGTATTCTGGATAAATGTGACTGTGCACTTGCATTGTGCTTCTGTGATCCCTTAGGCAGACATTTCTGGCTCCTGCCAGAGGCAGGGAAAGAGTGGTTTATTTGGTTGCGTTGATGTGGCTGTTCTGGCATTCTTGCATCTATCATACACAGGCAGGTTGGCAAGGAAAGAAACTTTCCTTCTCTCTGTTTCTTAGGTGTTCTGTTGCTCTTGTGAAGAAGAGTGTAAAATAAGTACACCTTGCTTTATTTTAGCAAAGCTGTGGTTTGGAATTGCTTATACTTGATTTAGTGTAAAATCTCCCTGTAATTCACCAGATGATTTAGCATGAGTGCAGAGGAAATGTTTTTCGTTTCAGTCCTTGAGAAAGCAGCCTATACATGGATGTTAAACATGATGCATGCCACAGTACATGTGGACGTGCAGAAGCTGAAAGTATCCATCCAGTAGCATATTTCAGGCCCAATGATGCAGAATGTGTATTGTGAGGAGCTGGTAGTCTGAAAAGTAGAGTTGGACTGTCTTATTCTACCTTCCTGTACCTTTTTCATCTAGCAGCAATCCAGAACATGCTGGTGTTTTGTGGCAGCTCTGGGGTCTCACAGCCTTACTCTCTGGCACCAAAGGGAGAGGAATTCCAACCATATTTGCAGTCATTTATGCAACTGGCTATGACCCATCTGTGTACTTTGAAAAATGCTCATGCCATAGTGCTTTCATTATTCATCACAATGACATTGCCTAGCATCTAAATACTTAGATACTGCAGTGGTGGTAAGTTTTGCAAATCTTGATTTGCTCCCAGAATCCAGGACAAAAATTCTGTCTTGTATAAATACAGACCATTCTATTTAACTATGCCAAGTGTATTTAACTATGCTAAATACAAGCTGTGCTTCTTCAAACAGGTGTTTTTATTGCACAAAGCATAAGTCTGAGCACTATTATCACTGACCACGACAAGAAAAATGAAGTTTATGTGCTCTATTGCATACCCCAGCTGGGCTTGGAACAGTACACACTTTGCCACTGAAATCCCCTATTTTTTGCACGTTACATTTAATCTTGTTATTTGCCTTTTAACTACAAGGCAGAGAGCTTCAGGGAGTTTTCTAGGTTTCCAGCTGTCCTAACCTTCAAGTATACTTAAACTTTAACTAGATATTTCCAAGTCAGCTAGTTAGATATCCTGTGTTTTTCCAGTTCATTCAATTGCAGCTTAGTACTGTTAACCTTTCTTCTCTGCTACAGTCCTGGAAAGGTATTCAGGACAGTGAGCTATGTTATGGAAATATTTCATTTAATCAGTTCAGAATTTCAGTTGAACAACTTGATCACTGGTTTGTCTTCTTTTCAGGGGGAAAAAAAAAAAAAAAGAAAAACCTCAGTTACAGTGGAGAGTTCAGAATTCAGTGTTTATTACAGCTACCTAGTCAAAGAGCTGTCTTGTTAATGTTCAAAACTGAAGTCCTGTCCTTGTTCAGTAAAGAGGGGGAAGTGGAAATGGGCTGCACAGAATGCATGTTTGAGATCTAAAGATGTTGGTATGCTGATGGCATCCTTCATTTAAAAAAAGGGTCAGTGAGCTTGACTTTTTTTTACACAATGACCCCTTTATACTAGTCCGCCAGTAATGGAGTGTAGATGGGAATCAGACTCATTTTTGTTGATGGGGGTGGGTATTTCTTTAGGAAGAGAAGTGCAGCAGGCAGAGTTCTTGTGGTTGGTTATGTCAGCTTCTCTGAACATCTAGGAAAGTATCTTTATAGTGACATGGGAAACTAAATTCTCTGTGAGAATAGGTGGAACTTAATCTTGGACTTTAGCTCCTCAGTTAACCTTGGCACTGTAACACTGGGCACTGGATGAGGGAGGCACATTAGAGTGATTCTTAAATAGCTTTTTAAGCCAGGGATGAAATACCAATGTTTTGCTGGAACATTGCTTCTGCAGCAGAACTCACAAAGGAGATAACAGGAAGAAGCCTCAGCTAATAAGGTCTCTCCTGAACTTTCCCTGGACAGGATGCAGACCAGGGCAACTCTCCTGGGTGAACCTTATCTACAAAATGTTTATGGAGAAGTGGAACTGAAATTTTAGAGGGCACCCTTAGCTGCAGTATAGATAAACCTGTCAGCACTGCCAAAACATAAATGGTATAGCAAAAGATACTGTGCTGATGCCAGTGAGAAAACTTAATGTGTTTAATGGTAGTTATGAACACAGGCAGTAGACCAAATCCTTTTCATACGGACAGAGGTGTTCATGAACAACCATGCTCATGTCCTTGTTCATATTCATGTTTATATGTGCCAGACATTCTTGGTTTGGTGTATAAGCTGTCAGCAGTCTGCAAATAATTACCTCCCCAAATGTGGCTGAAAGTAGTTTTCTGCTTCCTTATCAGAACTTTTTGGTGTTTCAATATTTTTATGTGTGCAGTATACTCATAGTTTAGTCACTTAAACAAAAAATAAAAATAAAAAAAATCCACATGCAAGTATGTCAATTTTTGAAATACTTCATGGCTTTATTGGCTATGATTCACATCTTAAAATACAGTTATACATCTGACACATTTCTGCTTTTTCACTTAATTAAAAAAGGCTGCTAATCATGAAAAACATGTTTAAAATGTTAAAGATGGAAACACACGCGAAGTGAGTTGAAATTAATTTTGCATGGGTTTGCGTGATTCCTGCAGCCAAATTAAACAGATTTGTTTTTCCTTTTCTATAAAATAATGTTTTGTAGTTCTCTGTGTAGATTTTAGTCTGTCTTCAGCAGAACTAAATGTCATTGGGGATTCCTTGTACTAACATCACCTTGACCATTAGTTTGTGAAAATAATTTCATTTTCTTCTTTATGAGAGTTACTGTAAGGAATTCAATAATCGTTTTGCAAAGAAGTACAGTATGTGGAAGATTGGATTGGAAAATCAGGTCTAAACCACAGTTCATGCAAAACTAGCACAGAAAGTGAATGATATGTTAGTTAGGGCTAGTAGGAAATGCTGCCAAAAGTCGGGACTACATGAAGTAATGTCCTCAGGATGATCATTGCCAGAGGACTAGTAGACCAACAATAATACCAGGTGAACCTGTGCTGCTCACAAGATTGGATGTGAACACTTCAAAGAAGAATGCAGTAAGTGGGCAGTGGATAGGCTTCCTTGGAGTATTTCGAGGAATATGGTGATGTTCAGTGTGTGCAACTAAAATTATGACTGAAGCAGAAAAATAAGACCTCTTCCACCCACAGTGTGAAAGTAATTGTATGCATAGAAGTACTTGATTAGCCTTCTTAAATCAGAACAGCAGACTGTGTTGTGATGACGGGTGCTGCATAGCTTGGCCAACAGTGAGAGCAAACTTGTTTGTTCTAGCCTGGTTTCTACATCCTATTGCTTTTTGAGCATGGAAACACCACTGGTGGAAACAGGAACTCCAGGTTGGTGCAGGATAAGCACTGTGAATGACTTTACAGGTAGGGCGCTTGTGGCATGAATGAAAGAGGATAATTTTGCTTCTGGTCTGCCAACTGCCAAATTCTTGCTAAATTTACTGCAATGATTTTAGTAAGACTATTGGTCACACTGCAATTATTTTAGTAAGACTATTGGTTTCTAGTTTTGTTATAATGTAGGTTTTCCCACTTTCTTTTGTAGCCTGTCACTGTAATCCACAGCTCATCTTTCGCTCCTACTTAATTAAATGTCCTTTTTATTCCCCGACTTGCTAGCTCTTTACTGATAATCCTTTAACTCTTTTTTGGTAGTTTTTTCACTAGCATAAGGAAATGTAAATTTCCATGGTGAGCACAACTGTTGTGTTTCAGAATGTAGAGCAGAAGGTATAATCTCTCTTTGACTGCAATTTTGCAATTCAAAATTTTTAATGGCCTATATATTTATAGTAAGATTATGGTTACCATTTTATTTTACAACACTAATATCAGTATTACTTACTGCAGTGGGTTTTGCTGTCCTGTTTGTATACAAGTCACCTTGTATTAACTTTAATACTGCTAGTAGTTATTCTTGAACTTTAGCAGTGCTACTGTTTTGTCCTTGAAAAAGAGGGTAATGGAAGTATCAGTTTCTGAAGGAGTGGTTTTTAAGGAAGATCTTTTTTCTGATCTTTAGAAAGTGGAAGTGCTGGTAATTAAATAGGCTGCTGAAATGGAAACTAGAAGACTCTTTAAAAATAACCCATTCCTTACATCCATGAGCTTACTGTCTTTGGCATCACTGAGCACTCTTCTGTGCATATACAGACTGTGCATATTGACTCTTCTGTGCGTATATATGGACTTCTGCCAGTGTGTTGCCATGTGGCAGTGAAAAAAGAAGTTGTTGCATTTGTTCCTTCATGCAGTGGATGGTAAATAAAAAAAGTCATTTCATTCTTGCACCTTGTTGGTGTACATATGTCTGTTGACCAGCATCTTTACAAGAGTATGCCTACAGTCAGTGGTCATTTGGCTGCTTGATAGTTTTCTTCATGTTCTCTTGCACTGATCACATTTTAAAAAAAATCTCGGCTTGATGTTTATCCGGCCTCCTAACATGGTTGCTTTATTAAATAAAAGCTTTTTGAAATCAGAAGAGCAGTTCTGTAATCTTAATAACAAAAGCTATTACTTCTCTGAAGAATAACTAATAATTAATAATAATATTTGGAGAGTGATTTGCAGTAGGATTGTTAGATGAGCCAAGATGGAAAGAGCAAGCTTTCTCTGTGTTGTAGCAAATAGCACAGTAACTAGATATATCCATTTGAAAGCTGTTTGAAATAACTTGTAGGAATGGAAACTTTACAAGAAAAATGAAAAAAATCATTGAGGAGGAAAACTCAGTCAGAATGAAGATGTAGTGAAATGTAAGATAAATTTGGAGAAAATTATCGTACACCTTCCAACATCTCATCTAATTGTTGGCTTTCTTCTTCCAGTTTTTCTCTTCTAAATTGCTTTAGTGCTTAAACAACATAAAGAGGCAGTTTCTTGGTATTTTCCTGCCATGTAAATTACCACTTTTCATCATCCCTTTCTGTGAAGAAGAAAAAACACATTTCTTTTTAGAGATGGATGGTTATTCTTCACAGACAGTGTGCTCAAATGCCTTTCAACCCTAGGAAAGATCCAGAGACTGAAAAATCCTGTTCTGCGTCAGTGGGTACTTTGAAAGCCTAAGTGGAGGCATGGACAATCAATGGCATTTTTTGCTTGCTTACAGTAATAAACATAATGTATATAAACACAGACCTATATGTGTGCATATGAAAATATATATAACATGTTATATATCTCGCATAGTCTAGAATTTAGAAAAAGGGACATCTTTTCAGTTGTTGCCTAAATGTAGATCATGTTGTCTAAAATTAATTTGAAGTTTCTTTTAATGAATAGTTTGTAAATGCTGTTTTTGAGGAACCATGAAGAAAGATCCACTTGGACATGTGAAAAATTGGAATTGGGAGCATGCAGTGGGAGTTCATTAATGATTCAGGATGGTTGGTTTCAGTTTTCCCTCAGTCCTTTCACAAGGCAAAATCCAATCAATACTTTCCTTTCAAGGTCACAACTGCTGCTCAGTCTCTGTCCTTCTTATAACCCTTTCCCAACCATATGAGTGTTCTGGAGGATTTAATTACTAGTTTAATCGAGGTTGTCATCAATAACTCTTAGCATCATCAGGCTCGGACATAAAGCCATGTTATTACAGGAGAAGGTTCAGCTCTTATCCAAGTACAGGGGAGCTGTGCTGATGAATAGCTTCAGATCACACTGTTTGGCAGTCATGAAAGGAGCTTTTTCCCTCCCATCCCATCCCCAGTAATTCTATGTTGTGTTATGGACGGGAAAGTATGTTCAGCTGTGAAGGAATGGTATTCAATTTCAGATATTTGACTTTGCAGGGTTTGTAAAATTGAGTTGAATTTGAGAAAATAGTTCCTCTTTGTGTGAAGGACATTTTCATTGTATGGGTTATGATCCGTCGTATTGTATTTTGGAAGCTTGTTTTCTGGAAAAGCACAAAAAAAGGTGGATTTTTTTAAAAAAGTATAGTTCATTATTTTAAAAATTCCTTTTATTATAAAAGGAATAGTTCATTATTTTTTTCCTTCTTTGGAAATGGTTTCAGTGTAGATTAAATAAACTTTTTGTATTCTCAATAACTAACTTCACTTCCTATAGTGATATTCTAAATCCTAAGAAAAGTCCGAGATTCAGTATTTTAATGGCAGGAAAGGCCACAATGATCCTCTGATGAGGATGAAAACTTCTATCATGGTAAAATAGCATGTCACCCACATAATCATAAGCAGTCACCCACAAATACAGAAGAATATCTTAATTATACTTTTGTTTGGAATCTCATTAGAGTATTCTCTCAGCCAAGCACTTGCTTTCTGAATAAAATACAGATCTGATACTTTTTCAAGAGGTGAGAAGTCCTGTCACTGTATGCTTAAATTTTCACATATACATCAAATTCCTAAATATTATTTATTTACTTTTAAAAATATAAATTCTGTAGTTTCAAAGTGATATTTAAGATCTGTTCACTTGATTAGAAAGACTAAAAAAGTCCAGTGTAATTTTTATGTTGGCTGAAAAATAGCAAATAAAATTTGTGGCGTTATCTCTTCATTCTCCTGGTTTTTAGGAAAATCTGAAAACAGGTTAAAGGTCTACAGTCAAGAGAGTTATAATAATATTTTCATAATCAGCCTCCTGAAGGTCAGATGTATTGTAGAACACAAAGAACACAATTAATGATGCTTGTTGAACACAATGGATCCAGATTTACAGAGGATTGTAGTCCCTAACCCGTCAAAGAATGCCTGCAGTTCCCTTTACCCTTTTTACTGATGTAGTATTGTAGTATTTAATGTGGTTCAAATCAGTTTTATATATACTCTATTGATTTCATAACACGCTGGTAGTAGAAAATGTACTTATATTGCTTTTTTTTTTTTTTTTTTTTTTTTTTTTGGTGAAGGACCAGTACTTTAAAATTAAAATAATTTCCAAGGAGAAAGCTGTTTGGAGACATGTGAAGTATGTTGCAAGATATTTGTGTGTATATATATGGATAGATAGATAGATAGATAGATAGATAGATAGATATAGATAGATAAAAATGTATAACGACCCAAATTTTCAAGCAAAATGCAGATTGTTAAAATTGCCATGTGGCTGGTGATTGCTTTTATTTGTTTTTTGTTTTTATACATTTGTCCCTACATTGAATTCATAACATTTCTAAATCTACTGGCCATAGATCATTGCCTTTGCACATGGAAGTCATAGTTTCATGTTTCAAAGAGCGCTTAGAACCAATATCTAAAAACTTGGTTTAATTTGGGAGTTTTTGTTTGTATTCACTGTGATGATTCTTGCTGAGCTACCACAGATTGGAAGAGGAGCAGAACGTTACATCGCCTCCTGCATTACAGGAGCAGCAAAAGAATACTAGGCCTTTGTCACAACAGATGGCAGCTGGGAGAAACTTCAGGCAGTGCAAGTTGGTTAGAGGTTAATTTCAGTACTGGGAGTGAAGAGCAGTGCCAGGTACCTAACAAGCTGTTTTCCTAGTAGGTCTTCTAAGGATTCATTAATGTAGTGAATTACTGACATGGCTATTAATGAACTGAATTTTGGTCTATATATGATCCTCAACAAAAGCAAACATCCTAGCAGAAAACTATAAACAAAAATGTGCTCCATGAAGTATGACTAAGGATTGGCCCTTGATTTCAGAAGGAGCTATCAATACATTAAGTTAGAAGGATGACCATTAGGTCTAGGGATTCCTTTCCTCTACTCTGCTCTTGTGAGACCCCACCCAGATACAGCATTCAGTTCTGTGAATATTTTAAAGCCATGCAGTTTTCTATAGTTCTGAAATAGATGTACAAGCTGTGTTTAGTAGAATCAAGTGAATAAAATATGTAAGTTAATAGTGGCAGCTCTTCCTCATGGTATAGATCATTAACTGAAAAATGTGAATGGAGAAGAATCTGGAAATGTCACAGTGGACTTTCTCTCCTGCAGAGCAGGATGGAAAATAATGCAATTGGTGAAGAAAAGTAAATATCAAAAGAGTAGAATTGGCAGTTGCAAACTGAGCCCTGAAAATTGCATTAATGGTAATGCGTTCCATTCCAGTTCATGGTGAAGTAAAAGGAGTTGGTCTGGTAGATCAAATATGGCTTTCATTGCAAGACTGCGACATTGAAGGTGAGATGATAAAGCTATTCAGACTCCTAACCTATAAAGAATGAAGACTATATTATTTCTACATATACCTGTTGAATTTACAGATTTTTTTCTTAGAACAGGTGTAATTATAAAATAACGTGGTTGCTTAGAGGATTTTTTTTTCCAGGATACATATGTCCTATATGTATATATTCAATTCATACAATTTTAATGTAAAAATGTTAATAAGTGAAAATTTTGAATAATTACTGTTATATCTGTATATATACATATCAATTTGGGAAGTTCTATTTCTTTAATTGTCATGACTTTGAACAGGCCTTGAAAAAGATTTTATTCCATTGAAATATTTTGGACTAAATGGACTATACCAGAGCATGAGAATATAACTTGCTGTCTTGTTTCATTCATTAGAAGTATATTGTGAAGCAGGACTTGGTAAGAATTAATTTGGTGTAAGCAAACCCAGCAGTATATCTGTGGAAAAGTCCCAAGTAATCATGTTTAGACTAGTGTCTTTAGATGAGTAGAGTTTTTTTGTTTTTTTTGTTTGTTTTTGAGTTTGCTAATATTTTCAATTATCATCTTCTTTTCCATTCCAGACAAGAATAAAATTACAAGAGCTCTCAAGTACCTGTTAATATATTTTTCAGAGAGAATGTAGAAAAATTATTTTCTATTCCATCTCTATTGATTCATGGCACTAAGTCTAAATAATTAGAACAGGCCAAATATCAGGCTTTTGTGTCCTACATTAACAAAATTGTTACAATTATTTTGAGAATTATTTAAGCAGTTACAGTACTAGCATGCATTTCATATTAACTGACTCATCCTCTCCACTTCATTGTATGTCAGATAATCAGAAATAATTCAGTTCTGTATTATCTGTTAAGTAATCTTGCCGGGGAGAAAATACAGTGTGTGGTTTGCATGTACTGTATCATTTCACCACGTCTGGAGCAATGCATATCAGCGTTGGAGGGCATCATAGAGAAAGGGAGTAAGCATATTTTCTTTGGCCCTGAAGGAAAGCCATAAGTCATGCCCATATATTTAAAAATCTTTTCTCCCTCATCCCTCAAACAAAATGGCCTCATCCATGCTCTGTATTGTGAATAATTCTTGACCAGTGCTGTCCTTGGAACCATACTGAACATTGTGTGGGAGAGTGTTGTTTGTCTTAGGTCAAAAGGGTGCTCTAATTAAATATAGATGAAATAATTGTAGCTGAAAAATAAGATATACTCTTGCCAAAGCGTGGGCTTTGGCCTTTCCTTTTTCACTGACACAGATGTAGCCCGAGCCTCTTTGTTTTTCAAGTCTTTAGCATGATTACTCTGTCTTAGTGGAGTCAACTGAGTTCTACCCTGCAAAATTTATAACAGAGATACCTTTGGGAGCACATTTCTTTGGTTGGATAGCAGGACAGGATATTGATCCAGATGTACGAGGGAAAGGCTCTTACCAGAGCCTGGAAAGTTAGGTTTATTGTGCATCTGAAGAAGCAGACAAATAGGATCAAGAGAGGATCTGGAGTGTGTACAGCATACTGCGTGTCAGATGCGGATAGGAAAACCAGTACCTGCTGTAGGAACAGAGCTTCAAAAAAGAGAACAGTCTTATTCACTGACTTGATAATTAGCCTCTCCTAGCAGTTAAGGCAATAAGCCACTAAATAGTATCCATTATATACTCACATCTAATTTATATCATGTTAATTCAGTTTATAATTACATTTAGTAATTATATCATTTAGTAGAAGTGTTTACTTTTGCCAGTACAAAAGTGGCTGAGTCTTCAGATGGGGACATACAATTAGCCTATTAAATGTAGTACATATTTAGTTCTGTCAAAAAGGTGCCATATAAGGTACTATTCTTATATACAAAGAGTGGGAATGTACCTTTTTCCTCAAGACAAACCTGCAGTACCATTCTCTTCCTCTGTTCCTTGCTGCATCCTGTAAAAAGTGCTTCTTTGAAGGGAAGGTCCATTTTGTGCTCACATAAAGTGGAGAACAGAAGAAAGCAAATCAAGGATAAATGTAAAGTGCATATTGTTTTTGGCTCAAAGAGCTTCAGGAGATTCAGACTGCTTTATTTAGTTCTGAGTTGAGCAGTTATTCTCCATCCTCTGTATTTCGGTAGAATCACTGCGACATTCATAGATAGACAGTGTCTTCAGTGTGATTCTGACTTAGCAAAGCATCTGGACAGACAGAAAAGTTCCTATAGCCTTAGGAAAGGGGCAAGACCTTGGTTTATATACTTCTGCCTACCTGAGAAATGTGTGCCAAATATTGGGGTGGCCTTCCTTGGCTACAAATTCAGATCATGATGTTCGTGAGGAATCATTCTGTGTGTATTTTTTCTCTACCCTCAAATCACAAGTGATGCTTGGAGGATCACAGTGTGCATAAGGTTCAGTAAAAGGGAATTGTAAATTTGTCTGTTCTTTAACCTGTGACATTAGAATTTGTGAGGGTATCTGGGGACCTGTATCTTAACCTAACAGGAGAGGAATACTTGAATCAAAGCTGTATCAGTGATGCAGTGATCTCTTGTCATATGGCCTGAAGGTCTACAAAAATGAAGGACGAAAAGATGCACAGAAATATTGTAGTAGTGCTTATGTAGCAAAACTGTGACTGGGATAGCTGAAATTTGCTTCTTAGTTGTTTTCTCTCAGCCCATTATCCTCTTCATTGGCCATGCTACTTCTCAACAGCATTTATTCGACACGGATCAGGTTTTATAAGGAAAATTATTAGTTGCCATGTGGAGGTAGTTGAATGGCGGTGACTGTAAGGGCAGATCATTGAAATTAATGGAGTAAAAGAATGAGAACTGTTTTACTTGATGTGGTCAGTGATCAGCGTATGCATCTTCTAAGAATAATTCAGACTTCATGGTCTTAAGATAAAATGTCATAGGAAGGAAGCTGGAGCTGAAAAATTGTTCATTAACAACTATGAGACCTATAATAATCAAAGGTATTGGAATTATTTATTGTAAGGCAAAAGTAAGCAAACTAATGCAACTGAATATGTATAATATAGTTCAATAACTCTTACTATAATAGAATGAGCAACATTTTTTCCTTTATTTCCATATATATAGCCTGACTTGCCAATTTGAGTCAAAAGGAGAGGTATTGACAATGTGGACTATCTGTTTATTCTTGGAATTATGCAAACTAATATGTTGGTAGAGTTGGCTTCAGTATTCAAGTAGAGTTAGGCAGAAAGGTTTCTGAGTTGAAAGTGATTCTGTTTTTCAAAGGGGTGAGACATAATTGTTCTGTGTCCTTCATGCGCTCTGATCCTCCTTTTAGTGCCTGTAAACTGACACTTGTCAAAAGTGCATCTGTGTGGCAGCATTTCTGCATTTTACGTGCATACCAATGAGCGTATGAAACAGAAATGCTACAGATGTCATAAGGTAAACAGCCTTTTTTCTTAACAGCTTTGACTTTTCAAGTACTTGCAGAAAGCTTTAAGAAAGGAGTCCTTGATGTATTGATTGATCTCTCAGGCATGCATACAAATGAAGTATAAAATAACCTGCAGACATCTATATTTTAAAATGTATGTGCAGATAGTTAATTGTTATGCCCTTTCCTGCAAAGTGGGTTTCTATTAACATGCATTTTCTGTGGTTTTATGGAAAGCTTCTGTTTCTGCAATTTTTGAGTTTGAACAGTTGCTTATTTATACTCTTTCTTTTTACTTTGATCTGCACCTGAATTAGAAGCTGAATAAAATAAATGCACTGAGTAGCTCTAAGCACTGGTGTTTGAGCCTCAGGTTTTAATATCCTTGACTGTCACTAATCAATAGCAAGCAAAGCAACTACAGCATCGGGAACGGTTCTGCAAAAAGAAACGTCTATTGGATATTTTGCTGGAAGACATGATGATAATGATTGTCTTTGAGAAAGATGCAGTGTTTTCTTCTGAAAAGTGCAAATGTTTCATTTTATACTGGCTGCTTGGAAAATAAGCATGTCTTCCAACACATCGTTTAAAGAAACAAAATAAAAACTTCAGACAAGTTAAAAACAGATTAAAATATTAACTGATCCTCATTGGCAGTATTGGGGACTGTCATCCCCATATATTTTTGGGTGACTGGGACAAGTTTTATTATCTGTTGGTCCTATCTAATTTTACACTGAGAATAGCTCTACAGGGTCTTTTACTAAAGACCCTATTTTACCTATTACTAGGTAAAGTAAAAACTAAAGACCCTTTTACCTATTTTATGTATAATTATGTTGACACCCTGTTTCATTTTATGAACTTGTAGATCAATGTAACAAGCCATCAAGTAGACTGAATGCTGCCTGAAACACAAATGTTAATGGCTCCCCTTGTATTAAGCCCATTTTGAAATCTCACACAGGTGGTAGCATCCACAAAATGGCAAGCTATGTATCCTTATCAGTGGAGCATAAATTTAAACATTAGAGAAAAGCTACTGATAGTGGAAAGCAAATCTTTTTATAACACTGCAGTGTTTTGAAGAGATACAAAGGAGAGCAAAGCCTCTTAAGTTTTTGTAAATAGTTTTTACTATTTATACTGAGTTAATATGATGCTGCATAGCATGCTGTGTTCTTATTTTTTTGTAAACAGAGTGAGTATGAGAATCAAGACTCTTAATCTTGATGTACAAGTTTATAGGGTAGTCTGCTTAATCTCTTCTGGTCCTAGTTTTTTAATTACTAAGTAAAATTAGTCACTGGAAGATTTGATCTGGAAAGAAAGACTAAATTGAAATTGAGATCAACATTTTTCTGGGAATTCGTGGCCTCTAATGAGTTAGAGTATATTCAAATTTGTATGTTTAGCTCTTAGATTTCAATTTATTTTTTTCTATCCATACTTTTATCTGTAAGTGAAAAGAATAATCACAAAATCATAGAATCATAGAGTGCCCTAGGTTGAAAAGGACCACAATGATCATCTACTTTCAACCCCCCTGCTATGTGCAGGATCACCAACCACTGTGGCTGCTGAGAGCCACATCCAGCCTGGCCTTGAATGCCTCCAGGGATGGGGCATCCACAACCTCCTTGGGCAACCTGTTGCAGTGCTACACTACCCTCTGTGTGAAAAATCATAGTTATATCATCAGATTTCTCAATATTGTAAATGAAAAGTGCTATCATGTATCTCACAGTGTAAAATACTTGTTCAGAAATAAAGAAAAAATTATGTTAAATGTTTATGTTACAGTTGTGCTCTGAAACACAAGGCATTATTGAGCCTGTTGAGTGCAAATTCTAGAAGGAAAAGTATGGATTAGTTCAAACATCTTTTATCTTCTGCTACTGTATAGGCATTGCTCTAATGAAACAAGACATTATTCTTCTTTGTGCAAT
The DNA here is from genome assembly GCF_019238085.1 of Lagopus leucura. Lineage (NCBI taxonomy): Eukaryota > Metazoa > Chordata > Aves > Galliformes > Phasianidae > Lagopus > Lagopus leucura. The sequence goes on from NW_024962272.1 coordinate 12,498,222, forward strand.
ATACATGCTGCAGAAACTTCTCCAGGAGCCTTTCTTTTCTTTCCAGTAAAAATGAGACGACATTTTGTCCTCATTTTGCCACCGCATTAGCCAGCACTGGTCTTTGAAACATTGACTCAAATCCAAGAAGAAAATGAAACTAGGAATGAATTATTTCATTCAATTTTTTACTTGAAATCAGAAACCAACAAATTTGATAAGAATAACTTTTTAGGTAATCCAACTGCATCTCTTTACTTTTTTCCCTCCACTCAGCAGTTTTAGTTTTCTCCATATAAATTACTGTTCATTTAAAAAGACCACAGATACATGTCTTGTTATGCTTGATTGCCTCTAACTTATGAGAAACAAAAGTATACATTTGATTAGTTGTTTTAAAATACTGTTTGGACAGAAGCCCTAAGTAATGTTCTGCTTAGGATAAACTACTTGTACTCGGAGAAGAGAGAAGGCTTATTAAAATTTAGGAACTTTCAGTTGAACAACACTTGTTTAGCTTGTACTTCCCCTTCCACACCTGAGTTTACATGCAGAATCTCTGAATTTATACAACTACAAATATTTAGAGACATATTTGGCAAAGTGGGATATGACTGTATGAAACTTAGTTCTGAATGCAGTTAAGTTGTCATTGCAGGAAACTTCTGTTTACCATGGCAGAATTGAGATCAAGTTTGTAACAACCAAAGAAACTTGCCTGCAGACCTCCATCTCATCAGAATGTATTTCTTCATATTTTTTTAGACAACAAGTGTCTCAGACAACTAAAATTTTGTATTTCTTTCTTTGTGAAAATGTTTAGAAGATCGCGTCATAACATTTTCCTTCCTGTGAGATGGAATGCGATAGTGAATTTTTGGGACAGCTAGAAAGGTCAGACTGGACCTGACTTTGGGCAACTAGATTTAGCTGTGTATGTTCATTGCAGGGCAGCTGGACTAGATGACATTTATAGGTCCCTTCCAACTCTAAGGATTCTATGATTAAATTGAGCCAATTGATGTGCTATCTCAGTAACAGTAGTGTTCCCAAATACAGGGTTGAAATGTGTTAGATGTTATGATGCCAGAATGATGCTCTTAACTACTCAAATCTATATTGTGTGCTGGTTAAAAGAAGGAAAAAAAAAATCCTCTCTGAATGTAAAGAATGAAGTCTATGATTTTTTTTTTTTTTTTCAGAATGAATTCAGTATGTAAAAATATATGTTTTTGTCTATCCTTCCTTCCTTCCTTCCTTCCTTCCTTCCTTCCTTCCTTCCTTCC